>NW_024572762.1:0-64537 GCF_018153835.1 Drosophila eugracilis | reverse complement strand
CTCTTATATTTCATAAACAACCCAAAATTATAATAATCATGATATAAAAATAAAAAAAATAAAAATATATAAAAATATTATTTTAGAAACAAATATTCATAGATTAGGTTATAATGTAAAAAATCGAATCAAAGTTTCACGTGCATTTAAATACACTCAAATTAATAAAAATTATAATAAATGATAATAAAAATTTTACAAAATACAATCAACTTCGTACAAAGACTGGTTTCGGATATATGACTCTAGAGGAATCAAGGCCAAATTATATAAATTTGAATGATGTGAATGAACTAGTCGAACGGTTACAAATTTAAGTGGCGCATAACAACAATCACAATAATGAGATTTTCCCAATAATAGAGGAACTGCGAGAGGAGGGAATTATTGCTTAATTCGAGTATATATATTAAACACAAAAAAGATTTTTATTTATAATCATCATGCCTGTTGACAAGTTTGGACATTTTTCTAATGATAGGGAGCAATCAAATCATTTAAAAAGAGGTGTTAAATCAATTGAAACTTTTTAAATTGATACTGATGGTAATCTACACGCTCAAAATAAAAGAGTCAAAACCGCGATTAAACCCTTAGATTACAACGAGTTGATCTCAAAACAATATACAGATGAGTCTGTCAGAAAGTTGGGCGAAGAATTAAGAAAACTTGTAAATGAAAATATCAATCGTTGACTGGCGAAACATTCAAATCTTGAAAATAAAATAGAAGTATATAACAATAGAGCAGATATTACTGATCAAATATTTGAGAAAGTTCTTGAAAAGATAACAGTTATTGAGGATTATATTTTTAAGTATGTAACAAAACCGACAGCTATACAAAAAAAAACACAACAACTGAAATAGAAGGTGTAGCCTTTACACTTATTTGAAGAATATGATTAAACGAGTTGCACAGACCGTCTTCAAACACTTTCAACGAAGACGAGTCATTACGAAGGGAACAAACGACCTGTGGCAAGCAGATTTGGTCGAAATGGGTGGTTATTCAACATCTAACAGTGGTTATCAATACTTATTAAATACAATTGATACATTTTATAAATTTGCTTGGGGTGAAGCATTACAATCAAAAAATGCCAAAGATGTTTCCAAATCAATGCAGAAAATTTTAAAATAGGGTCACGGAACAGTAAAAAATTTACAAACAGATGATGGAAAAGAGTTTTTTAATAAAAAATTTGAACAATTAATGTGTCGGGATATAAACTTCAGTCAGCCCAGGGTCCTCTACAGAAATATTTACAGATGCTGAGACAGGCAGGAAAAGGGAGGCGAAATGTGTGTGTGAGGTGGGTTTTTCGAAGGGGGGAGTTGGGGTTTTTCTGCGAGTGGCCGATTCCGTCACCCGGGAATCGGTTGCCCGGCCCCGCCAGCCGGGTGCCGGTGCCCAAACTACGGAGGAAAGACTTAGGCGGCCGATCCCGTCACCCGGGAATCGGTTGCCCGGCCCCGTCAGCCGGGTGCCGGTGCCCAAACTGCGAGGGACGATATAGGCGGCCGATCCCGTCACCCGGGAATCGGTTTTCGGGCCAAGTCACCCCAGGGTCCTCTACAGAAATATTTATAGATGCTGAGACAGGCAGGAAAAGGGAGGCGAGATGTGTGTGTGAGGTGGGTTTTTCGAAGGGGGGAGTTGGGGTTTTCCCGCGAGAGCCCGATTCCGTCACCCGGGAATCGGTTGCCCGGCCCCGTCAGCCGGGTGCCGGTGCCCAAACTACGGAGGAAAGACTTAGGCGGCCGATCCCGTCACCCGGGAATCGGTTGCCCGGCCCCGTCAGCCGGGTGCCGGTGCCCAAACTGCGAGGGACGATATAGGCGGCCGATCCCGTCACCCGGGAATCGGTTGTCCGGCCCCGTCAGCCGGGTGCCGGTGTTCAAACTACGAGGAGGGTGGGAACAGGATGAGAGAGAGAGGGAAATGCGGTTCCGTCAGCCGGAGACCGCTTTTCCACCCGATTTCTAGCGACTGGGTTTTGGGAGAATAATTGGGAGCCGAATAGTTCTTGTAATTTTTACTAGTATTTTATTCACAAAGTCTTACCTAAGGTCTAACCTACTTCTACGTTGTTTTTCCTACCCCCGCGCATTACTGGTATCCCACAGTTGGGATTGGCCCTTGGCCGGCTCACCCGTATTACTCCCCCATGTCCGTGATTCTCCCCGATCGGCGGGCAACACACAGTTGACGCCGGTCGAGAAGTTATATCCATCTCAACGCAAAGACGAGCGGTGAGGCAAAGGCAATTGTTGCCAAGTCCCCGATGGTTTCGCTTCCGCTTGGGAGGCGCTTCGAGACCGTTTAGAAAACAAAAGACTTTTAGTGAACATCCAGCTCAAGCTCCTATTTAACTTCAGTTTCGTTTATGACTCAAGTTGAATATTTGTGGTCCTTAACATGGCTGCCCAAGATAGACCTGGTGTAGTAAAAAACTGAGAAATGAATAAATTTGTAAACATATTTTTCTAAAATTTTCAAATATATCAGTCAATGGGAAAACATCAGTTTTTAAATACAACTCTGGATAATCCTTTAGACTTGAACAAGAAAATTGTGACCAAACATTATGTGCGTGTTCATAATCATCTTGAGAGCATTCTTTTCCTGTCAAGTTACTATAGAATGCTGTTTTTGATGGTAGGGAAGTTTCCTCAAGTCGACTAGCTGGATCTAAATATTCATATGGAAAGATACCCTTTTAACGCATAAGCCAGAATTCTATGTCATTTTTAAGAAATGTTTTAACTGTATTTAACTGATCATCAATTAAGTTAGAAGCAGGGGTATCTAAACTTGATGGCATAAATCTGAATGTGTCAAGAAATCAAATTTCAAAATTGTTTCCATTTGAAGATTTTCTGGTTTTGGACACGGAAATATATTGTTCTTTATTAACTGGGATTGCATTAATACTACCAGGAATTTCAGCCAAGTCGTCAATAAATAAATGACAATCATACTTAGAAATATTATGGAAAAACACTGGTATAAATTTACATATTCTATACTCCAAGTTACATTTAGAATGAGCTGCACCCCTAAATAAACCTGTTAAATGGCAATGATCCCTAACTCTATCATTTAATAATATTTTTTTACAAATATGACAATTTAATGAATCCTGAAATTCAAACTCGTCTTCAGGAGTCAATATGATTGGTTTAACTTTATACAAGTACTCATCATTCAGTTTTGATAAATCTTGTACAATAGAGTCTACAAAACCTGCATTACCTGCGTTACCTGCGTTGAACCTGCGTTACTACCTGTTTGTTGCTTACTTCAATATTTCTCGGCTCCAGTACACATTCAAAGTCGGAGTACACGACGAACGGAACCTCAAGCTGCTTGCGGTATTTGGTAAACTCCAGAGTTCGGTTGTGTAATTCCGGTAGCCTGGAAACTTTTCCGCTACAAACAGTTTTATGTTTTAGAGCAGCATCCTCAGATCCAGAGAAATTCAAGCAAACATTACACAGCCATTGTGATCTGTTCTGAGACCTCTTTTGCCTTGTTAATAATGTAATGTCAACGTGACATGGTTTCTCAATCTCCGTTTGAAACAGCGGCCCAATTATTTGTTTGGTATCTTCATTATACCCAGACATGTTTATACTCATGTAGAGATTATTCTTCAAAAAATGTTTCGCACATTTTATTTCCATAGGGAAATTTAGATTGGTGAAATCCAATATTAATCCATTGTTCAAGTATATTTTTTCATTGGATATATCAACGTTATAGGAACTACATCTTTGGGGGTTCTTAACATTTATTAAAGCCTATATCAAGGCCCATTTGAAACAGTATGCATCATTTTCATTACATACATTAATAAAAGCTTTCTTCGAAGCTAAGTATTTTGGTAGCGGGATATACGACGAACCTGATAAAGGTGTATATTGTTTCACATTCATTTCTAGGCGCATTATTTTGATTAATGCCCACCCGCTATCTTTCTCTTGGAATTCTTGTGTTTTTCCTACTATTTCCATAGTATGCTCAAGAAAAATAGAATCCAAATCCGAGAACTGGTTCATAATGTTTATTTTACTCTGAAAACTTTTAATCTCAATTTCTTCCGTTTCATTCTTAAAGAGTATATATTCGGCAAATAACTCGAAATTTACTATTACCGATATATAACTCTCTAATAATGTTCTGAGATGTGTGAGCAAAAACGATCCTGCTTCACTCATAAAGTTTTCAGGTAATTGTATTTTCGATCCATCGTTAACATACATGTAATGGAGAATCCTTCTTTTAAATCCTTCAGAAATTTTCTTGATGCGTCCATCGATGGGTTGAATTACATTCTTCTTATGCATTTCCGTGCGGACATGGTTTGTCCACTTGTTTTTAATAACAAACAATTGGCACGAATAACAAAACTCGAATTGATTATTCATTTCGTTTTTGTTTTTTTTTGTTTGTTTTTGTATTGTTTAAGCTTTGGTTTTGCTTTTTGTTTTTATTTTATTATTTGATTTTTCTTTTTTTAATTATTTTATGATACTTGATACACTTCACTACACTTTTAGTTGTTTGCTTCTTTTTAAGTTTTCAAACTAACAATGTTGCCCGGAGAATGTCTTGGAAAGAACTATTTAAATTTCTCCGATTTTGTACACAGTTTTAAAGTGGGCGTTCGCAAATTTTAGAAATCTGGGAGTTACAATTCTAGGTTTCAAAAGATAGCAGCTCATATAGATTCCTAGATAGTTTGAGATGGTTTGAAACCAAATGGAATCTCAGCTTTAAAAATAAAGTCATTTGGTTAGAATAGATCAGAAATAGATTCTTCAAGATGCAGATTGTTCAAGAAAAGGAAAAACCAATAGAGTCTGACTTTAAAAATAGATGACCTGTAGTTAGAAGGGAGAAGAAATAGTTTTTTTTTCAAGATAAAGATTGGTTGATAAAAAGTAACCAATAGAAACCGAGTTTAAAAATGGACTTGGAATAAATTGAAATTAATGACTTTTCATTTGCAGGACTTAAGATATCTACAAGTCAGGGTAGAAAAGATAAAGAAAACTAGAAATTTTTATACCCGTTACTCGCAGAGTAAAAGGGTATACTAGATTCGTTGAAAAGTATTTAACAGATAGAAGGAAGCGTTTGCGACCCTATAAAGTATATATATTCTTGATCAGGATCAATAGCGAAGTCGATTGAGCCATGTTCGTCTGTCCGTCCGTCCGTCCGTACGTCCGTCCGTATGAACGCTGAGATCTCAAAACTATAGCAGATACAAAGTTGAGATTAAGCATGAAGATTCTTGAGGACCCGGGACAGCGCAAGTTTATTACAGTATCCTGCCACGCTGACTTTAACGCCCATAAATCGCAAAAAACTAAAATTGCTGAAATCTCAGGAACTATTGGAGTTAAAAAGTTGAAATTCAGAAAGTATAATCTGTGGCGTCTATAATATTATTATGAATGCCTTCATACGACCTTGTGTAACTTATTTCTGTTAATATCTATCGATTTATCAAAGATTTTTCAAATCGGAACATTATTTCGCTATTTATAAAGAAATTAAGGTTATAAGCCCTCACATAGGCAGTGACGCTACTATCAGTTACTCAACATACTTCCTCTGACAATAGGTGGCACTAGCAAAATAATATTTTAAAATTTTGTAAAACAGTAACGGGTATCTTATAGTTGCGGCACTCGACTATAGCGTTTCCTCTTGTTTAGAATAAATTCGGTAAGCAGGTGGTAAAAAGCATCATTTCTTTTTTTAAAACTTAAAGTCTTAGATGTACATTATGTTTTCGGATCAAAATAAATTGTTTCTCAATCAGTTTAATGGAGCTCTACTAAAATCTCACTATCTGCGACTTCGCTTTATAAATACAAAACTATTTGAGTGTGAAGAAGTTAAAATGATAACTTCTATCCTTGGTGTACACCGGAAAGAATCGACACTTGTGGATGTCATACAAATTATGAGTACGAAAGGGAGGCAGCAAACATTATGAATATATATTATAATCTAGAAAATAGAATGAGAAGAAAATAAAATATACAAAAAAGTATTTCAGACTATATAACTTTATTTCAGATAATTAAATAATGATTTCATTATATAATGAAAACAAAATCACTGAAATAAAGAAAATAATTAAATAAACACATTTGTTGATACAGTAAATATTTGTTTTATTTATTCAGTTACAATAATAGATTTAACATTTGAATTTTAAATATTTTTATTTTATTTTATTTGTATACAATTTTTATTTAAATATCTAAGCTATTGGCAACATATATTAAAAACTCATCGTCTTCATCTTTCAGTAAATTTAGATATTTATTTTCTAAGTCATCGATTTTATATCGTCAAAGGTAGTCATCGTCTAAAAAAACAATTTCTTCCGGGTCATCTATATCAATCCTTTGAGCACATTGAAAGTAATCATACAAAAACTAATTTCCAAATACATCCATCGTTTCTTCTCCAAATGGGAAATCTACCCATTTGAGTGATTCCAACTCTTGTGGAATCGTTTGAGTAGATGATGAGTAGGGTGCGAATACTTCCCTCAGATTCCTGTCTATGGTGTCTTCTTCGTCTAGAGTCATTACATAGTTTGGCTCCCAGTCTTCGATGACCACCACATCGGAGTCACCGATTTCGATGTCCGTCATCAATTCCAAAGCCTGAATTGAATCGACGAATTCCACAGATATTACGCTCATGATGATTTTGGTGCTCCTGACGAACTGATGCTGAACAATTTGACTGCTCTCCTTTTTATACTTAAAGGGCTACAGATATATTATACTCCTAGACCTCCCAACAATCCAATTCAGTTTTTCAACTATATTGAAAGTCAGATATTCCAAACACTTTTATATGTGAATATAAATGCCTTTACCCAATAACTATATGCATATGTATTGACATTTTTATTACGGTGACTGCAATGCAAACTATTTAGTCTATGTCCCTTTGTTTTAAAGTATTGAAATCTAAAAAAATTGAAATTTGAATAAACAACTTGAAACATTGACTTATACTTGACTATGCACTTGACAATTTTATTATGGTGCGTCCATGAACGTATACCGGTTCTCCAAATCGGGATAAGTATCCGACCCTCTTCCGACCCATACACACGCACACAGAGGCTTACATATATAGAAATTGACAGTGTGTTTTGAGAAAATTCAACCCCTTAAGACGTTCCCAATCCTCCTAATTAGGGTCAGGAATACATTTCAATATTCCCAAATTACGGATAGGGGGGGTCGGAAAACTAATCATGACACAATCGTCACATTTTATTACTTCTTTGAACACGTGCACTGATTTTAAAAACTATAATTTATGGGTTTATGATTTCTGTGCCAGAATCCATACTGACTAAAAGGGTGAGGGGGAATCCTTATTACAGGAGACGACGGATAATGGGTTTCGGGGTGGGGGAAACCATGTTTTTATCACTAATGTGACAGCTTAATAGCCCATAAATCTGTGCCAGAACCAGCGAAAACGAACTACTGCCATCTTTTAAAACCTAGAATAACATCTTCCAAGTTCTAAATTTTGTGAACGCACACTTTAAAATGGTATAAACAAATCTGATTATTTAGTTAGTTCTCCCAAACCTTTATTAACTTTTAGATTGGCACATAAAGAAAATTTCGGAACGATTTAATGAAAAAATCCTGCATTAAATGTATGAAGGCGATGGAACAGATATAAAATTAAAAACGTTATGAGCGAAGTTCAGATGCTCCACATCTCAGTACTTTATTAGAGAGTTATGTATCGGTAAAAGTAAATTTTGAGTTATTTGTTGAACATACGAGGTGTGTTCAAAAAGTAAGGTGACTCTTCAAATTTCGCGAATTTCAAATTTTTCGATTATCGATTTTTTTGTTTTGTTATATTGGTACACTCTTCCCTAACATCTGTACCAAGTTTCAATGGAACATCCTCTTTTGTTTGGTTGTGAGAGGCGTAAAGTTACAAGTTATTTTGCGAGCTCGGCGATTTTTTGCTATCGAAAAATATGGATCAAAGGATTTGGATTTTTTGGCCAAAAACAACACCACAATAATGCCTCAGCCACCATATTCACCGGATTTGGCCCCATGTGACTTTTTCTTGTTCCCAAAACTGAAGATAATCGAAAAATTTGAAAAATTTGAAATTTGAAAAGTCACCTTACTTTTTGAACACACCTCGTATAACTTCTAAAAGGTTTCGATAATCGAAAAATTTGAAATTCGCGAAATTTGAAGAGTCACCTTACTTTTTGAACACACCTCGTATATGTACTTTTTAGGGATGCAACGGAAAACCCAAGATAAAAAGTTGTTAAAGAAAAATGAGTAATATGAATCAGTACTCGGATTTGGATTCTATTATTCTTATAATCTTTACGTGGGTATAACCATCTTTGGGTATAATGAATATACCAAACAAATAATTGGACCGCTTTTTCAGTCGGAGATAGAGAAACCATGTCATGTAAACATGCTTTTTTTAGAAGATAGAGGAAATTGACATTATGTGTTCATTAAACATATTAGGCTATCAAAAAAGTCTTGCGGTATTTTCGCTAGTTGGCGCTGAAAGCGCGTAGTTCTTGTTTTATTCGTCGCATCATACTATATCTTTTTGGAAAGCTCATTTCACGCGCTAACACGTGTTTGATTGATTGTCTTTTCTTTTAAGTCGTTCGTGAGTTATAGTGTCGCAATCATGAAGCAAAATAAAGAGAAAAACGGCATATTTTACAGTACTACTACGATAAAGGCAAAAATGCATCTTAAGCCGCCAATAAAATTTGTGCAGCTTATGGACCCGATACAGTTTCCATTTCCACCGCACAACGATGGTATCAACGTTTTCGCGGTCCGAGTTTTTGCCAATAGGGAAGCGAGCTTCTACGAGAGGGGCATTATGAAGTTGGCATCTCGTTGGGAAGGCGTCATCGAACAAAACAGCGCATATTTGACTTGAATCGCATTATTGTAACTAATTTTATACCGCAAGACTTCTTTAACAAACTTATATTTCTAGGTATGAATTGTACAATATAAATATATTAATATAAATAAATATATAACTCTAAAGGGGTCTCAGAAGAGATCACAATAGTTGTGTAATTTTTGTTTCACTTTCTCTGTATCTGAGAATGCTTCTGTAGCAGAGAAGAGAAGAGGCCAGATTCAGGATTCAGATCCAGGTTCCTTTCGGCGTTTTCGCTTACTTTGAATGTGTACAGAAGAAAGTACGAAATTATTTAATTTAAACTATCATATACGCATATCTTATGCTTATTATATTAAGGGTGATTTAGATTCTAAGTTAAACAAGACAAAACGCTATAGTCGAGTGCCGCGACTATGAGATACCCGTTACTGTTTTACAATTTACAAATTAGAATTTACAATATTCATTTTGCTAGTGGAAATTCAAAAGGCGCCACCTATTGTCAGAGAAAGTATGTTGAGTAACTGATAGTAGCGTCACTGCCCATATGAGGCCTTATAACCTAAATATCTTCATAAATAGCGAAATAATGTTCCGAATTGAACAATCTTTGATAAATCGATAGATATTAACAGAAATAAGTTACACAAGGTCGTATGAAGGCATTCATAATAATATTATAGACGCCACAGTTTTTCGCAGTTTGTTTGTTCTGGTATACCCTTTTACTATACGAGTAACGGGTATTGTTCGGTCATTCCGGTCTTTCAGTGTAAAGAGGGGAGCGGAACCCAATAAAGCATTTCGCTCAGTCTTCTGTCCATAGCATAAGATAATTTAAGTCGAATAAATCAGTTTAAATTGATACTTTTTTTCGTTCGCACGCGCCGTGCCTTTTTGTCGAGTTCAAATTGATACTCCCTTTCGTTCGCACGCGCCGTGCCTTTTCATCACATTAAATTCGCTACTTTCGAAGTAATAACTTAAAACCCTGCTTTTCACAAAATTTAATTTAAAAACAAAAAAACGCTTATTAAATTTCCAGGTATAATAAAATTGTAACAAAAACAGTTAGTAGAGCAGGATCAATTTTTCTAGACTATCTTGTACAAGATTTATCAAAATTAAATGACGAGTACTTGTATAAAATTAAACAAATCATAATGACTCCTGCAGACGAGTTTGAGTTTCAGGATTCATTAAATTTCATATATGTAAAAAAATATTATTAAATGATAGAGTTGGGGATCGATGTTATTTAAGAGCTTCCTTTAGGGTGCAGATCATTCTAAATGTAACTAAGACTAAAAACTATTTAAATTCATACCAATGTTTTCCCGTACATTTTTTAAATACGATTGTCATTTATTTATTGAAGACTTGGCTAAAAATTCCCGGTAGTATGAAAACAATTCCAGTAAATAAAGAACAATATATTTCGGCGTCAAAACCACAAAAACTTCAATTGGAAACAATTTCGAAATTCGATTTCTTGACACATTCAGATTTATGCCATTAAGTTTAGACAGTCTTCGTCTAACATAATTAATAATCAGTTTAATTGATCATCAGTTAAAAGAATTCAGGCTTATGCGTAGAAAGGGTATCTTTCAGCAAGCGGTTGCGGCCATACAGACCGGACTAGATAGGTACATTCATACCAAGGGTAAGCTCAGCCCGCAGAATACCGCGGTAGGTAACCTGTCACAAATAAACCGTGTCCAAATAGAAAATAAATTACCCGGGAGATCTAACAGCAATAGATTTGTGCTCCTAGCAAAAAATTAACCAGTACAAGCTCAAGAGACCCAACCGTAACCTAAGCCTTCTCCAATTTACATTTGGGAGAAAATCTCGAACGCCCTGGTAAACAAAATTGTTGCGTTGACAGGGGACGGAAACTTTCATGTTGTTCCGGTCACAAAAGGGGATATCCAAGTTATGGTCAGACATGACCAGAGGGGGAAGCATTCCCCCGGATACCACCTGTTCAACGTTATGAGCATCCTCATCTCTTGGGTTTCCAGTTTCTTCGTCAACAATTTAAACCTTTCATTCTACGCAGCTACGTTAAAATAAAACAGTAAGCGTTTTAATACGTTACAATGGTTTCATTATTATCTAGAACAGTCGTCTGGTTGCCTCGGGGGTACAAATCGAAGTTCCTCTCAATCATAATTTGCCTGGCTTGTTGACCGCATAACGCTGGCAGAGCGGTTGCAGCAGTCCGACGCTGACAGCCGCGGTTCTGCCGGTGCCATTCTGCCGTTGACGTTCTGTCGCTGCGCTGGCGCTCTGCCGCCGCTGTCGTTTGGTGTTTGCACTACCGCTGCTGTGTCTCTGCTGGTCGTCGGGTTGGCTGAGTGGGGTGATGAGGGAAGTCGCGGTGTCTGGTATCCGGGTCGAGAGGCGGTGAAGGGAAGGGTGCTCTTGGCCGGTGTTAACTCCTCCCCACCACAAGATCTGTGTCCCACAGATTATTAGGCTTTGGTTGCGGGTTCCAGAGTATCCTGCGCTTCCAGGTTTGTAGGCGGGTCCCGCAGTTTAGGGATTCCTTTGGTCGACGTTATCTTCTTCCAAACGATGAATACTGTTGTCATAATGGAGAGGGCTATGACTATCTCCACTGAAAAGGATATCCAAATCTCATCTGACATCACAGATAACTTCTTTAGAGAGCTCGCAACCCCTCGTTTTTACCTGGGTTAGCACGGCGGGCATTGCCATAAGGTGTGTTGAAGAGTAGCTGCTGTAGTTCCGGTCGCCGATTGAGATTGTTTCGTTGTCAAATTGTATGACGTACGATCCCTCCAATTTGTACTTCTTGGCTGGTGTGGATATCGTTCCATTGAAGTTGGTTAGGAAGAGTGTGCCGTCATCGATTAGGTCCACCTTTTCCTGGTTGATCATCAGATAGTCGCATTCGGCCTGACCTCCTTTTAACAGTCTGGGTATGCAACCGTCTTCCTCCAATTTCAACAAATCCTTTTCTCGGCAGACCGTTGTGTTGCCGATGGATATACACTTTCCGAGGAGGGCGTATGTTTCCAGGCGGTCCATCGCCAATGTGTTGTATTTCAGAACAACTTGTTTCCCATCGGATATCGTTGGGTAGATCCTCATTAGTCTGTACCTCCTATCCACTACCTTGGACATAGCCAAGATGTACAAAAGAGCAGTCCCGTTTGTCAGGATTGTTGGTTTAGAGAATTCGACGGCCTCGACAACGTTTTGATAAGGGAGGCTGTCCACCTCCGCCAGTATTGTGTCGACCTCGTCGTGGTCCAGGAGATTCGTGTTGACCACTCCAGTTTTTCCAAGTTGGCAGGCCCTCAGTATTTCATTGACCTGGTCCGCTATTATAATTGCTTTGTGGAGAACGGCCGTCGTCACGTGGAAGTCCCCATCTATTGCGTTGACTCTCCCGATAACGTCGTTCAACTTCTGGAGCGACTCGTGTGTTGTGTCGAACAACCTAGTATTGATGCGAATCTGCTGATTGTTGTTTCTTGCCAAGCTGTCCTCCTCTTTCAAGATGGCATTCCAATCCGATTTGTCCGGCGATCCCGCGACCCATTTCCAGGCTGATCCTAGCCAGTCGATTGAGCGTTGTCTTCGTGTTGGTGCGCCAACCATGCGCGATATTCCTTCTGAAGCGTGTTGTAGATAGTGGCCAACTAGTGCGTTGATACGTTGGTCGGCTACCACCATAGCCTCGTTTGCCACCTGGTCGATGAGTTGCTGCATGTGGCCTAGGTTGATGACGTGAGCCAGTTTGAAAACGCCATTGGTCCTCCAGACGGTACCTTGTTGCAAGGGGACAACCGGTGCATCATACTTGAAAATGTGGAGGGTTGTCGCCACGTAGATTGTGGACGCACTTGTATCGTCGGCACATGAAATGTAGATTCTTATAATAAAATGGTTTCTTTGTCTTAAGCCTAATGTTTGTGTTCGTGTTCTTGGTATTTTCTTGTATTATTCGTATGTTCTTATTACTAAAAAAAAAATAGTATTTGATGTGGTTCAATATCGTTTTAATTAATTGTTCCCCTGTTATAACGGTTTTTTGTTTTTGTTTGACTTAAACTAAGAATTGAATTATTGAGTTTTTCTGTTTATTACTAATGTTTATTTGCTTTTTTGTGTTTGAAGGAGGTTATGAGTCAGTACGCACTTTTGTATAGATAAATTTCAATGTTTTGAGGAGTTATGATACACTGTTGCCAGTCTTCCCTGTCGAGAAAAATACAAACTGCATTGTTGATCAAAAAAAAAAAAAATTTAATTTCTTAAATGGGATTTATGAAAGATTTTTCCCGACCTTGTTTTGATAGTGACCTTTCGGTCATCTTCAACCTCCTCCGCTTTGAATCGCTGCTTTTCTTTTGTTTTAATCTGTTTATTGGCGACATAAACGGTGTCACCTTGCTCATAGGAAATTGGGTCGCCTCTATTTTTATTGCGCCCATTATTGGTTAGGTTTTGTTTGTGCTCAATGAGGCCTCGAATGTCCTCAAGAGTTTGCTGTTTAAAATTAGATAGCCCCTGATAGTTTATTCGAGAAGTTCGGTTGAAAAAAATGTCAACGGGTTTTTTATTTGTCACCGAGTGGACAGAGTTATTGTATCTGTCTACAACAATTGAGATAAGCTCGTTTGGCTTAAAGGTGGGATATTCGCCTTTCAAGCATCGATATATTTCCACGAAGGTGGAATGGAATCTTTCTACCTGACCGTTTACTTCGCTTTTCTGAGTTGGGGTATGGTATAGCTCAATGTTCAAAGTTCGAAGGTAGTTTAGGACAGTTGGGCATAGAAGGCCTCTTTCGTTATCAGTTACTATCACTCTAGGCGCCGTGAAGTAATGGAGTGCATCCAATAGTGTTTCGCGAAGATGGATTGCTGATTTCGATTGTAAGGGGAAAAGTTTAGCGAATTTAGAGAATTTGTCGATGCAACTGAGATATACTTTTTTCTCCAATGTGAAAACGTCGATATGAAGTATTTCACATGGGTAATTAGGGATAGGAGTTGGCTGTAGTGGTGGTTTATTTGGGTGCCTGTCATACTTGTGCAATTTACAAGTGGCACAGGTTGACAGTTGCGTGCGAATAATGTTAGCCATCCGTGGGAAATAGTACTTTTCTAGGATCTGAATGCGGACCTCTTTTGCGTTTCTATGCGCTCTGCGATGTTCTTTTTCGATGACTTCGCAAATTTGCTCTTCGTCCGAAATATCCTGAACTAAACGCTGTGTTATGCGGATTTTAAACAATTTGAAACTCTGAATGCAACAAATTTGAAGGAGTTGTAGGTAATCGTCCGGAATTTTAATCCCATTGATTACTGAAGGTTTTAAGTAATTTTTTAGTAAGTCTAGAAGCTTAGAAGAGGTAATGTCGTTAATTGGAATTGAGTGGCGCACGAATCCGGCATGTGGGTGTTCACATGTGTAATCGGATAGGCCTGGAAGAAAAATCAATGATCGGCGTTTCAACGTGGGGGATTAAATGAGATGCGTCTTGAAGAGCGCTATGAATTGTTGCTATAGAATCTGACTCGGAGGCGGTATCGGTGCCAGAGCCCAGATGGTTAACGTACGTTGTAACCCTTGAAAGTGCGTCGGCCACTATATTCGACTTCCCTGGTTTGTATATTAGTTCGCAATTGTATTCCTCAATACGTGACTTCCAAAGTTTTAACTTGGCGTTTAAAATTGCCTAGGGCAAATGTTAAAGGCTGGTGATCGTTGTAAATCCTGATGGACCCGGCACCATACAAATAAGACCGAAAATTATCTAAGGCCCACACTATGGCGAGCATTTCCTTTTCATTGGTGGCATAGTTTTCTTCCGTCTGAGTCAAGGACCGACAGATATACGCTATTGGCCTATCTTTGCCAGCGTCTACTTGAGAAAGGACTGCCCCGATAGCATAATTCGACGCGTCAGTAGTTAAGTGAAAGGGTTTAGAAAAATTTGGAAATGCCAAAACCTCTGAGGATGAAAGGATAGATTTTAAATCATTGAAGGCTTTCATCGCGGCCTCGTCGAGTTTAATGGGAACTTTTTTCGACTGTGACGACTTAATCCTAGCGAACTCTCTTTGAGTCAAATTAGTTAGTGGTTTCGCGACCTTTGCATAATCCTTAATAAATTTCGTATAGTAAGATGTCCTGCCGAGAAAACTCTTCAATTCCTTTACATTGGTAGGTGGTTTCATTTTTGTGACACCCTCTACCTTTTTCTCGTCTGCTTTGATACCATCAGCAGTTACTACATATCCTAAGGATTCAACGTGAGTTGATAGGAAATTGGATTTTTCTAAGTTGGTTCTTGAAGACAGCGCGAAGGTTTTGCCAGTGGCTTTCATAGTCCTCACTGAAAACTATTATGTCGTCTATGTACACGTAGCAAATTTTGCCGATATGTTCCCGTAACACATCATCGATCATTCTTTGAAACACCGCTGGGGCATTTTTTAGACCAAAAGGAAGGCGAAGAAATTCGTACTTCCCATTCATTGTAGAGAATGCTGTTTTTGGGGTATCAGACTCCAACATATAAATCTGATGGAATCCCGAGGTTAAATCGAGAGTAGTGAAATATTTGGCTTTCCCTAGGCTTGCCAAAATGGAGTTTATGTCCGGTATAGGATAAGTGTCTGCAATCGTGACAGCGTTTAAGCGTTGGAAATCGATAACCATGCGACTTTTAGATGGTTTGATGATCCCATTCCGCAAGAGTTCTTCTATCTGTCTATCCACCTCCCCTCTCATGTTGGTAGGGTAGGGATAGCTGTTTGTGTATATAGGGTCTGAGGTGCTTGTGCGAATCTCAGCCCTAACGCTTGTGTCTACGGCCTCTCCTTGTGAGAGTGGCTCGAAGATTTTGAAATACTCGCTAATAAGAGCGTTTAAAGCTTCCTTTGCAGACTCAGGGTGCTTTTTGTCTAACAGTAGGTGTACATTTAGGGATTTTTTAGCAAGAAGGGGAATCTTGATATCGGGTGATATTGTCAGGAGGCCATTTTTCCTGTCGATCAGGGCCTTTAAAGTTCTTAGGGTGTCGTCTCCTATGATGCCGTCAAATGATGTTAGTCCGGGAAGGACAAAAAAGGTGAGAACGGTATTGTTCCCAATCGGCTTAAAAAATTGTCCAGTGATGCAATGCGTTATTTTAACATTACCCCCTGCGGACTGAACGACAAACGGTGTGGGTAGTGCTATAGAGCCGGCGGAGTTCTTGGGGCTTATAAAATTATTGTTAGCGCCGGTGTCTATTAGAAATTGTAGCTTGGCCCCTGTTTTGGTCCCATACTCTATGTATGGTATACTAAAGAGGCGTCGGTCATAAAATTTTGTTCACCATCGCCAATACACTGTATCTCCTCCAAGGGAGAGCAATGTTCTACCCCTTGTGATGGGTGTTCCATCTCTACCCCTTGTGATGGGTGTTCCATCTCCTCCCCCTCATTACCAGAATGTTGTTGATAACACTCGTTGGGAACGGGGTCTGATGATGGAGTGGACTGGATATGGTAAAGCCTTTGGGCTTTACGGAAGGGGTTTAAATTGGAATTAGTGCTCGGGCTTCGTTTGATGCCACCGGCCTCTCCTTGACGCGAGTTAAAATTTGATCTGTAACTTTGGCCTGAATGATTTGACTCATGTTTGATTGCTCTAGCTCCCTGGAATCTTGGGGGGTTCTGCGGGCTTCCGCTGGGAGCAAAGTTGTGTCCCGAATTAATCTGTACCCTATTGTTATGATTTAAATAGTTATTGTTAAACTGATTCGTCTGGGGGAACCTTGGTGCGATAGGTCTATAATTCTGGTGACTTTGGCTAAAGGTCTGTCTAAAAAAAGGCGCCCTTGGTGCAGGGTTCCTCGGTTCCATTTTTTGTAACTCTAGGCAAATAGAGTATGCCTCGTGGACGTCCGCAGGCTTACGGATTATCAGTAGCCTAGAAGCGTCGCCGTTTACTCCCCTTATAAAAGCATTAAGGGCTTTGTCCCTTTGACCGGCAAGAAAAGCATCGGTTATCTCTGTAGAATAATTCATGCTCTTAATTTTATTCATTATGAGCGAGACATGATTATTGATCTTAAGGTAGAAATCGTCCAGTTTTTGGCTTCCCTGGGTCATTTGAGCTAGTTCGTACTCAAGCGTACCAACATCTCGTTTATCGGCAAAGTGTAATGCCAATACCCGTTTGACCTCTGCCCAATCGTCTTCCCGCACGTTATAGGCATTGAGTGCCATGTCAGCGTTGCCCCTAATTTTTTGCCTAATCTGAATAAGGACTGACCTATATAGGGGTTTCTCCCGTACGACCTCGAAATCGTTAATAATGGATTGAGCCCTATTAATCCAAGAGTTGTATTTCTCGGAATCACCCTCGAAAGTCACTCCTTCAGTTCGTACTCAGTACGCGGACGCATTAATGGTAGCGGTATCTCTGATACCGGGTTCCGTTGCTCAAAGTCAGTTTCTAAAATGTTCACCCTATTTCCTATTTTCCTAACCTCTTCCTTCATGCCCACCATCTGAGTGGTTAAGGCCGACATGGTAGCATCACGACGGTTCAAAAATTCTTTCATTTCCTCCATTTTTTTGTTCTGGGTCGAAGCAGGGAATCTATCAACAGTTTTCTCCTTTTTTGTAAATTAATTTCTACTTTATTTATTTACTTTTTTTTTCTTTTTTTTTTTTAGAGACGTGCGTATAAAGAATCGTTTCACTTACCCTCAGTATTTTCCTCCTTTTTTTTGGTTTCGTGGTTTTGATGTTTCAGTGTTTCAATAATTCTAGGTCTTCTGTTTTCCCTCTTACAGGATTGTTATTCTGAAATTAGATTAGAATTAGTATGTGATTTGCTTTCTGTTTAAAAAAAAAATTTTAGTTTGAGCGTCGTGCGATTTTTAGTGAAATTCGTGTTTTTTTTTTGGTACTTTATTTTTGTATTTCTGTGTAATTGTGCTTATCGGCGCGGTGGTCCGTATTTATCCGTTTTGGCATTGTGCCTACTAAGGTACGGTTGCCACACAATCCACTGGGCAGCATTTTCTGAATGCATTCCACATCCGTTAGCCTTTCCAGCAGATTGCCACTTACACGACACATTTTTTATAATTGGAAAAAATTTTCTTCTTCTTTTTTTTATTTCAAAATTGGTTTATAATTTTTGCCGCTCGCAAATTAATTGCCGCAGCGGTTGTCTGTGTTTATTTAATTAAAATTGCAATTTTTACACTCGCGAATAAGCTACCCAATGTTGTGGACTTATCGCCGCAGTGGATTATCGCTTCTTTTGTTTTATTTTACTTAGTGTTTTGTGCCCGCGAATATGCCGCGTCACAGGGTACGTGGACAGATCGCCGCGGCAGGTACTAAGTTATTCACAATTTTTCGCACCCGTGGGGAATGCCGGCTCTAACATAAATTTCATTGTTGGTTTTTTTATTTTAAATTTCACACGCACGACGCCATATTTTTGATTTTTTCTTTAATTTTTTAATACTTAATTTTCTTTTGTTTCCAAAATTAACATTTTTCTTTTATTCTTTGTTTCTTCAGAACTTTGGTAATACCTTTGAATTTATTTATTTGAATTATGTTTTTTTTTTTTTGCTGGTATAGAACTTTTTTCTGTTAAGCGAACTGATCTGTGCAAGAGCTCAAGCTGAAGTGTCGCGCTCTTCAACCAGACCACACTCGACAGTTGCGCTCTCGCTCTCAGAGCCAAAACTTCGGATACCAGGAATTGGTGAACTTCTGGAATTGTGGCATCAGCTTCGATGCTCGCCAATCAAGACAACACTTCCTAGAATTCGACAATTCCAAGAACTGTGTCATGTCTCATTTTTTCATTCTTTCTTTTAAATTTGGGGGGTCTTTGGTTCCCACTTTCGAAAGAAAGTGGAATCTGTCCGGGCGCCAGTTATGGTCAGACATGACCAGAGGGGGGAGCATTCCCCCGGATACCACCTGTTCAACGTTATGAGCATCCTCATCTCTTGGGTTTCCAGTTTCTTCGTCAACAATTTAAACCTTTCATTCTACGCAGCTACGTTAAAATAAAACAGTAAGCGTTTTAATACGTTACAATGGTTTTATTATTATCTAGAACAGTCGTCTGGTTGCCTCGGGGGTACAAATCGAAGTTCCTCTCAATCATAATTTGCCTGGCTTGTTGACCGCATAACGCTGGCAGAGCGGTTGCAGCAGTCCGACGCTGACAGCCGCGGTTCTGCCGGTGCCATTCTGCCGTTGACGTTCTGTCGCTGCGCTGTCGCTCTGCCGCCGCTGACGTTTGGTGTTTGCACTACCGCTGCTGTGTCTCTGCTGGTCGTCGGGTTGGCTGAGTGGGGTGATGAGGGAAGTCGCGGTTCTGGTATCCGGGTCGAGAGGCGGTGAAGGGAAGGGTGCTCTTGGCCGGTGTTAACTTCCATGAAACTTAGCTTCAGAACAAATCTGCAGTACAATTCCGAACTGTATCCAAATACCTGGAGGAAGCTAGAAAAAGTTTCTACACGTACCAACTAAAAAGCAACAAGGGCCTGCAGGTGGTACTAAAAGGAATCAAACCTGACGTAACTGCCAAGGAAGTTATTGATGCTCTTAAGGAAAAAGGGCTCTCTGCAAAGAACGTCTGTAACATTGTAAACAGGAAAACAGAGCCGCAAACACTCTGCACCCCATTTATAATCTGCAATACTTATTGCACCGAAGAATTAACGTGGAACAGCCACATAAAAGAAACGGCCCGGTGCAATGCACAAATTGTCAGGAGTTTGAACACACCAGAGCATAATGTTCACTTAGAACAGCCTGTGTAGCTTGTAGAGACTTCCACAATTCGGCTAACTACCCTGCCAAAAAAGAAGACCCCAAAAAGAAAAAATGCGTTAACTGCCAAGGTAATCACACGGCAAACTCTAGGGGCTGTCCTATGTACAAGAAGATAAAGGACCGAATGCGTAAAATGACAGCCACTCGTCATCAGAATACCCCAAATGTGTACAATTACCCGAGAACGACGCCGGAAGTATTTTTCGGCTCGGCTGCAAGATCCGCATTTGGTCAACTAAGTACGCAGAAGGGCTTCATATACGCCGATGCCCTTCGATCAGGGACGAAAAACCAACTCCAGCCTAATCTAGGGAACGCTCAACAGATCCAAGTATAGTCACAAGAAAGTTTTCGCCATCCTTATCTTCTTTATATTTCTAATACCATATGACTGGCGTCCGGGGCCCCTATGTATACTCAAAACCAATACGATTGGTTCTAGGAGTACAACCTGTATGCACTCCCTATAGTTAAGATTAGGTGAACATAGTCTAAAGACTATATGAAAGACAACACTCAAATTGCTCAGAACTACATTTAAAGTCTCGGTTATCGTGTGCTCTATTGTGATTATTTTCAACATTTTCGTCGTTTTTTTGAAAAATTATAAACAATTTTATAAATAGTAAATATATATAAATAGTAAATATATATAAATAGTAAATTTATATAAATATTAAATATTTATAAATATATATGTTGAGCAACTAAGAGTTTTCAATTGCTGCAAAATAAATAAAGAGGGGAAGATCCATTTCCAAATTTTATTTCGAGTTCAAAATAAAACCAAAACAACTACGCAATAATACCCATGCCGAATGCAAAAAGTACAAGCTTAACAACAAAAGCTTCGCGCAACAGAAGTTCTAGAACAGCTCCCAAAAGCGCATATGCTACAAAATAACAGTAAAGCGCATGCGAAACTGCAAGAACCAAAATAAAATAGACACTGCTGATAAAACCGCCTCTGCTCACCGCTTTGTCTTTGGCTGCTTGGCCCAAAGGATTAAAGGATTTTAAGGATGTAGTTTTTTTGGGTTTTTAATATATTAATGGAGTCTACAATTGCTTTTGATTTGTGTGCTATGATTGAGCAGATAAGTGAATTTAATGATTACTAAGACAAGTGTTCCAAACCTCGAAATGCCTTCGAGGTTTTAATGGCAAGGTCTTAAATAAAATGTGACTTGTGTTTGACGAGCACTATAAAAATTGTAAAGGACCCCAAAATGCATTCAGCATTTTAATGAACAAGCAGGAAAAAGGAAAACAACAGAAAACAGCTATTATTCGAGACGATATTCCCTCAATATCAGCAAATACATTTAACCGGATGATAATGGATGAGGGTAAGGAACCAAATAGTCCTACAGAAAAGCTTGAGATTTCAGAGAATAAACAAGAGCTAACAAGAGAAACTTAATGCCATATTTGCCGTATCCAGTATCTTGAGTCAAGGGAGCGTCAGCATATGCTAACCGATAACCTAAAAATGCTCCGGTCAAAGAAGATGTAAATTATCAAAATATTTCCCAAATTGTGAGTAACTGTAAGTTTCCTGAAGAAACATACAGAGTTAAATGCCCAAACGAAAATGTAATTTACTTAAATGATTTTGATCAGTTTTGTCAAACAAATTTACTTAAAATAATTGAAGATTGTATGTCAGAATACCCAATTCTATCCAGAATCCAATTGTACGGAATTTATAAAAAACAAATAGATGACGGAGAAACCGTTGAAACCAGGAAACACTTTGGAACGGTGTATAGATCGGTATATCAAGTTGAAAATATTACTGTAGAGTTAAATGCCGCAATAGAATCTCTAATAACATCGAGCAGTGAGTTCCAGGACAAAGGATTCTGGTTGGGTTATCAAGAACTTTGATTATTTTGAAGTTACCATGTTAAATTTAAAAACATTCCTGCAAGCGGTTTCGTACCAGCTCCAAATACCATAAGATTTCTAGTTAACCAGCTATTTCAGAATGATACTTTTGCAACGCCACAACAAAAGAAATATTCACGGGAGAAATTAACGAAACCGGCAAACTGCCACATAAATATCAATTCAGAAGTCATTGTTTATGAAGGACTGAGACTGGATTTTCTAGGAATTGAGTTACCGATTACCAAAAAAGAATAAGTCAGTTCCAGAAAAAAAGAAGAGGAAACGCTATAGTCGAGTGTTGCGATTAAAAAATACCCGTTACTGTTTTACACAAATTTAAAATATTAATTTTGCTAGTGGAAATTCACAAGGCGCCACCTATTGTCAGAGGAAGCAGGTTGAGTAATGGTAGTGACGTCACAAACCATATGAGGCCTTATACCCTAAATTTCTTCATAAATAGCGAAATAATGTTCCGATTTAAAATATCTTTGGTAAATCGTTAGATATTAACAGAAATAAGTTATACAGGATCAAACGAAGGCATTCATAATAATATCATAGACGCCACAGTTTTCCGCGGTTTGCGGACGTTAAAGCATTATTTGACTTTTTTGCTACCGATTTAGCGGCAATTTAATAGACATAATTCTATAGGCTTTAGGCAACATATAGCTAGAAATGATTTCCATAGCGTTGAGTTATTTGGAACCGATTTAGCGGCAATAGAATCAACACCATCACAAATAATGTATGATAAGCCAATATATAGGAGTAGCAGCTTTAGAATTAGTGGCTCACGTATAAAATTTATTACAATTTTCTGTTAGTTAAAAGTCCATCTACGAAAATTATATAAGTTATGGCCAGACATGGTCAGAGGGGGGAGTATTCCCCCGGATATTACCTAGTTAATGTTATCTGCATCCTCTCCTTTCCAATTTCAGGTCCCTTCGTCCTTTTCTTTCACAGCTCAGTCTTTATTTTCCACGAAGCTACGTTAAAATAAAACAGTAATCGCTTTTATACGTTACAATGGTTTTATTGTTGCAAATAATAATGGTCTGCTGGCTTTACAAATCGAAGTAAATCTAAATCATAATTTGCCTGGCTTGTTGACTGCATAACGCTGGCAGAGCGGTTGCAGCAGTCCGATGCTGACAGCAGCGGTTTTGGGGATTTTGGGCCAAAGTGTTGCTATGCTCCAGGTGCTGGTGTTGCATTTCCGTCCGTGGGGGTAGGGGTAGGGGTAGCAAGGGTAGGGGTAGCTATGGCTGAGACAGCTAGCGATTGGTCAGTGCTCTTCCATTGTCGCGCTGCTGATAGCAGCGGTTCTGGATATTTGGGCCAACGAGTTGGTAACCTCCAGGTGCTACCTCTGGATTTTCGGTTGGACGCGGCGATGGGAAGGGGTAGCGGTAGCTATTGCTGAGGCAGCTAGCGGGCGGTCACTGCTCTTCCATTCTCACGCTACTGCCGTTGCAATTCTGCCGTTGACGTTCTGTCGCTGCGCTGTCGCTCTGACGCTGCTGCCGTTTGGTGTCTGCACTACCGCTGCTGTGTCTCTGCTAGTCGTCGGGCTGGCTGAGTGGGGTGATGAGGGAAGTCGCGGTGTCTGGTATCCGGGTCGAGAGGAGGTGAAGGGAAGGGGGCTTTTGGCCGGTGTTAACTTATATATGGATACGGACTCCTTTATTTTACCATGAGAAGATGATTTTTATATGACTATTGATACCTCAAAATAAAACCTAGAAAATAAATATCAAATAATCCAGGCCAATAACAGAGAACCAGGAAAAATTAAGAACGAACATGCTGGAGATGTTATGACTTCTTTTGCTTGTCTTAAATCTAAGTCATATACTTGTGTAGTCGGAAGGGATAACAAAAAAAGAAAGTTAAAGGTGTTAAAAAATCAGTTATTAAAAATCTAAAACATTCTGATTATGTTGAATGTAGTGAATGTATAAAATAAAAAAAACTTTTTATGGAGCACATCGTGTAATTCGTAGTAGATCACTCTTGGTATACCGAATTATGAATAAAATACGGCTTAATTATAATAATTATAAGAGATATATTTAATATAATAAATATCATGAGCTCGGTCATTATAAAAATGAACATAAAATATATAATGATCTAGATAATAACCATTTGTGAAGTATTAATATATGTAAATATATATATTTATTTTGTATAATTAAAATTGTATTTTTAGAAGAAAAATGTAAATAAATAAATGCTAAACAATATATCTTTTTCCGTTTTATTACTAAAGATTTTATTTATAGAAATCCACGAGTTGCGATTTGAATCAAATCCACTCCACTTAACAAATACTTGATTATTTTTTTTGAAGTAATTTTTCTACCAGGAATGCTTCAATCTATAATTTTTGTAGTTCCTGTTCATAAATGATATGTGAGTGGATATGTAGACTTAACTATAAAAACCTTTGTTGTCGAATAAGGTTTATATCTCTTTATAAACGCTCTGTTGGAGTGGGGCGGGTTAAATTTTCACACGGCAGATATATCGCAATTTTATCACATTTTATTTACGGTAGTCAACCGTCTTCGTACAGTGTTAAATTAGAAAACTTAATTCTATGTGGGGAAAAAGCAAGTGCCGCTCGGAGAGCGGAGTGGAGACCCTTAACAGTGCGAGAGAGCGAGATGAGAGCGATCTGGAAGAACTGCTCTCACGACTGTTACGGCCCCCAGGGCTGGGGGACTGGACTGGACTTTAATTGGGCCGCTTTGGCGTGAACATTTCCCCCTTGCGAATGCGAGCGTAGCAAAGGATAAATGACGCTGGTTTAGACGTGTCTGTATGCTCCAGATACAACCCACCCGTGCTCTGTGCGACGGGCAGCCCGTCACGTATATTTA
This sequence comes from Drosophila eugracilis, assembly GCF_018153835.1. NCBI lineage: Eukaryota > Metazoa > Arthropoda > Insecta > Diptera > Drosophilidae > Drosophila > Drosophila eugracilis. The sequence continues at coordinate 39,912 of NW_024572762.1, read as the reverse complement.
GGAAGCCGGGCCGGATTACCTCGGGGTATACCTCGTACATTCGAGCCTAACACCAGTGAGACTGTTGTCGGGGGATGGAACCGCTCGTCGGCAAGACGGATGTCTTTGAATTGGGCGCGCATGTCGTCACTGAGTGCGCGGATCGGGATGCGCAGGCTGGGGGACGGATGCCCCGACAGACTCGGCAGCGGTAGGACTGAGTACCTCGAGAACGTCTGTCGTCCAAAGTTTGGGCGCGGTGAGGACGTGGAGCCGTGGTTTTGATGCTTTAATAATACAGAAAGAAAAGGAAAATTATAAGCGAACTTAGTCTGCGTTATAAACGGATTTTAAAGCATCAGGAAGGAAGGCGTTATTGCGGAGTTTTAGCGGTTGCGTTAGCTTTCATTGGAAGGAGAACCAGTTTGTGGATCGGACGTTGAACTGTTCCGCGAGACGTAAGGATGTCCACGACGCGGACTCTAGCATCAGCTCCTGGTATAGCAGCTACTATTCTGCCGAGCCGCCAGTCGTTTGATGGCAAGTTATCGTCCCTGATAACGACCATATCGTCCACTTCTGGATGGACTTAGCCACTTGTTGCGCTTGTGGAGTTCCTTTAGATACTCTTTCCATCGCGAACTAAATTGTTGATGCTGGGCCTTGAGATGTTGCCATCGATTTATAATCGTCTTTCAGGCTCCTCCGTGGAAAGCAACGGATCCCCGATCAGAAAATGGCCTGGCGTCAGTGCCAACAAGTCGGTTGGGTCTTCAGACATTGGAAAAAGTGGTTTGGAATTAAGGCAGGCTTCAATCTTAGCAAAAAGCGCGGAAAGCTTTTCGAAGGTATACTTGCGAGCGGACGTGGATTTGTAAAACAGAGTTTTAAAACTCCTTACTCCTGCCTCCCACAGGCCTCCTATATGAGGAGCTCCTGGGGGTATGAAACGCCACACGAGTCCCTGGTGGCTATACGCTGCAGTCACCGACCCCTTTAGTGCTTGCGTAAAGTCACAGGAAAGAAGACTTGAGGCACCAACAAAGGTTTTGCCGTTGTCGGGATGGACCCGCTGAGGACAACCTCTTCTAGCAACAAAACGAGCAAACGTTGCTAGATACTTTTCAGTTGTAAGATCGGAGGTGGCTTCCAAATGGATGGCCTTCGTAGAAAAGAACACAAACATATCACTTAGTGATGAGACTGTGTAGTTTTTCACTTCAAAAGGGCCGGCGTAATCGACTCCGGTGTAAGTAAATGGCCTGGAAAAGGAGGCTCGATCAGTCGGAAAACCGCCCATCAATTGGGTTTGCAGTCGTTTTTTATAAATGGGGCACACGTTGCATGAATTTATCACGCCCTTTACCAGATTTTTGACTTTAGGAATCCAATATTTGGATCGTATCAAGGGCACTGTCAGTTGGTTGCCGCCATGGAGCGTAGTCTGGTGCGTGAATTGGACAAGAAGGCGAGATAGCCGATGGCGCTCGTCATAGTGCAGGACCTTGGAGGTAGCTAAGCGACCACATGCTCTTAAGAGTCCTTGTTGGTCTATAAATGAAAATAAATTAGCAATTTGGCTTGACGAGGATATGGAACTTTCACTTCGCAACAATCGAAGCTCGAGCGCGTACTCTTCGCGATGGGCAAGTATTATGTAGGTCCTCTCAGCCCCCGGATTTCCCGATTACTGAGCTGCTTATCCGGACTTACCGGAGCCTTACGACAGCGATTTAGGAACCTTTGGACGTAAGCTACGACTCGTAAGGCCTTGTCCAGTCTGGAGAAACGTTCAAGGAAATCATCACCGGGGAGCTGTACGAAATGAACCTTCACCGCGCGCTGCTCTAAGTCCGTGACTGGGTGTGGATCCGAAGTTTCTGGCCATTGAAGTTTCGGCAGTTGTAGCCATTGGGGGCCATGCCACCAGAGGGTGCTATCGCCCAACTCTTGCAGGGACACGCCGCGACTAGCTAGGTCTGAGTTATGTTCTGACCGCACATGGGACCAATTCTCAATCTTTGTAGCTTGAGCCATTTTGGTTACGCGGTTGGCTACGAATGTGGTCCAGGAGCAGGCCGGTTTTTTTAACCATGCCAGGAAAACGGTGGAGTCTGTCCAGCAGAAAATCTCAGAGCTGTCTGACAGCATATTTGGAAGGACCATCCTGCCAGCAATCGGGGGAGGGGTACCGTTTTCACCGGGGCAACCCGGGTCTTTGCCGTAAGCAAATTAGTCAATATCTGCTGACCGACTTCAACCATGACATACAGCGCAGCCCCATAGGCCTTTTGGGAAGCGTCACAGAAACCGTGAAGATCAATTTTTACATGGTGCTGGTAGCTGATCCATCTCGGAATACGGATTTGATCGAGATCGGAATAACTTTGCAGGAACACTTGCCATCTATGGCTCATTTCGTCGGGAAGATTGTCATCTCTTGCAGCCAGATCTCCTGCATACGTTAAACGGGGCAAGCCAGCCAGCGGGATCGAATAGCTTTATGATCTGGGAGAGGACTTTCTTTTTCGTATAGGAGGACTTGACGGATATCTCTGGGGGCACGAAGTAGAACTCGTCGGTGGTTGCTCTCCAGCGAATACCAAGAGTTTTGGCGGTGATTTCGGCATCAATATTCAGGAACTCAACATTGAGAAGAAGATCGTTTGGATTGTCCTTTAAAACCCCCTTGTGGTTGGAGGTCCACATCCTAAGCGGAAAGCCGGCAGAATTCAAAGCGGTTACTAACTCATGGATGGCAAGGATGCTAAAACGTCATCCACATACATAAAATTACGGACTATGTGGCTGGCTTTTGGAAACTGCTGATCGACGTCATCAGCCAGCTGTTGCAGCACTCGGATGGCGAGATAGGCCGCGCAATTGTCACCGAACGTTACGGTTTTCAGCTCGTAAACTCGAATGTCACCTTCCTTGTTTCTGAATAGAATCCTTTGAAACGGCGTGTGCTTTGGATTGACCCAGATCTGCCTATACATTTTCGTGATGTCCGCACTAAAGACATACTTGAAATAGTGCCACTTTAAAATCTGAATCGTTGCTGAAGGGCTGGAAGCGTTGAATATCACCCGTAGTTTCGTGGTGGTGCTTTCGGGTTTTATCACCGCATGATGTGGGAGGTAGTAGTTCGGAGAATTGTGAGTGGGCGAAACCTATTTTATATTTCCTAAATCCAAATATTCTTGGATTACGGAGTTGTACTGCTCATTTAATGAAGTGTCTCTTCGTAAACGATTTTCGTTTCTGAGAAACTGAGCAAGTGCTATAGACCTTGTCTTTGTAACTTGAGTCGTAAAGGCTGAAACCGGTTGCTTGTGGACCTGGACACTGGACCAGTGAGCACCCCACCTGAAGATAGTCTCTTGCTCAAAAAGGAGAGTGTGCGCAGATGTTGGTCTTTGTTGCCGCTCAGCAGCACGGATGGAAAAAATATCAGCTCCGATAAGGACTTCTATCTGGGAACTCTGCAGAAATTTGGGATCTGCCCATTGAAGGTTTGGCAAATCTCCTCAGGACATCTTGTGGAATGGAATGTAAGGGTAATCTTGCCTGGGATGGTTCACCGGATACCAGCAGTTCGTTCCAACATTTAGTTTGATGTCAGGCGTGGTTGCTAGAAAAGAAGGTTCCACCCAGAGTAAGGACGCAGCAGGTTCGGTTAAGTTAGATTATATCTCAGTTGTTTATTTCATTTCTAGGGTTACAGAGTTATTTTACAAGGTTTCGGCGGGTCGTCGCCGGGCGGTCTGCGGGGCCAGGATGCTCCGTAGGGTGCCGAGGGGGAGGCCGTTTGGGAACCGGGCCTGACCGTCTGGGCGATCCGCTAGCTAAAGAAAGAAGAGACAAAAATGGAAACGAAAGAATGGGTGACGGCCCGAGGGCCGGTTACGCGAGCGAGTGTGAATGTGATGAGGAAAAGATTATGGAATCGGTATGATAAAAGAATGACTAGAAACCCAGTGGGTCTCGGGTGAGAGATGACACGAGGCCCTTGGGTCCGACGTGGTGATGCAAAGCCCCGGTAGGGCTGTTGCTAGAGATGATGCAGGCCCTTGGGGTCCGTCGTAAGACTGCAAAGTCCCTGTGGGACTCTTGCGAGAGATGACGCGAGGCCCTTGAGGTCCGACGCGTAAGAGATGACAAAATCCCTGTGGGACTCCTGCGAGAGATGACGCGAGGCCCTGAAGGTCCGACGCGTAAGAGACGCAAAGTCCCTGTGGGACTCTTACGAGAGATGACGCGAGGCCTTTGAGGTCCGACGCGTAAGAGATGCCAAAATCCCTGTGGGACTCTTGCGAGAGATGACGCGAGGCCCTGAAGGTCCGACGCGTAAGAGACGCAAAGCCGGGTAAGGCTGTTGCGACAGTGCCTGGCAGTGATCCCGTGGATCTGCTGCGGCAAGCATCGGCGAATGGCCGATGGCAGTGCTCCCTCGATATGACCGAGGTCGAATTTATTAGATTTAGCCTGAGGCTAAATCTGACCCAAAAAAAGTGACTAGTGCTGGTGAGGGTGCCCAACTGCGGGAGAGGGCTGATCTTACCTGGGTGAGATCCACCGCACAAGTGACTCTTCCCAGAAACTGGTCCTCCTTATATAACCGGTGGGTGCCGCCAGTGTGCCCGTTCCCGAAAATCCCTTTCTGTAGTGTGACCGTTCGGCCCGGTGGTGTGACCGATCGTGGTTCACTAAGGCGCGCCCGCGCATTCAAATTCAAATCTTATTTATTTAATAACTCAACAGCGACTATTTCAGTGTCTTTTCTCTCCTTATAACTATGAACAAATTATCCTAAATATTTCATTATTTGACTCTCCTTACAACTATAACAAATTATCCTAAATACTTCATTATTTGACTCTCCTTACAACTATGACAAATTATCCTAAATACTTCATTATTTGGCTTCATGGCTATTCCTAATTTTATATCTTATCCTCTTTTTTATGCGCCCCGGGCGTCATACTACCCCCCCGTTTTTATGGGCGGCTGGCGTGTGGGGCCGGATCATGATGCGGCGGCCTCGCCCGAAGATGACCTGGAGGGTGACTTCCCATTGGGCACCAGGACGCTGCGGTGCTGTCCAAACCGCAACCCGGCCCAACGCTCCCGGATGTGGGCCTGGGTGGTTGGGAGCAGGTGGACTCCCGCCTGGATCTGCCACTCGACGCCGCTCATATCGTCCCCACGTCGCTGCCCTCCTGTGGTGTCCTGTCGACGGGCCTCCTCCGGCTGCCTTCGGTTCGCCTGCCGGATAGTGACTCTTCGGCCTCTGCCGAAGAGCATATTCCACGTTCGTGCCCCTTCCGGCACCAGCAGGCTCTGTTGTTTGCCCCTGGGCTTCCTCCTCCAATATATAGCGAGACATTCTTTTTCGGTGGCACTGTAGTTCCGCTCCGCTTGGTTCAACCTCCTGCTCACATATGCTATCACTCGTTCCCCTTCTGGGTTCTCCTGCGTCAGCACTGCCCCTATCCCGAAGTCGCTGGCGTCTGTTTGTAACACGAACTGCCTAGTGAAATCGGGACATGCTAACACCGGTGCCCGTGTTAAGCTGGTCTTTATTTGATCAAATGCTGCCTGATGTCGAGGTTGCCAGTCGAACTTTCTCCCTTTCCGTATTAGTTCTTGGAGTGGGTCTGCCTGTTCCGAGAACCCCGGTATAAATTTCCTGTACCATGACGCCATTCCCAAAAAGCTGTGGACTTCCTTGGTTGTGCCTGGCGTTGGTAGTTCCCTTATGGCTGCCACTTTATCCGGGTCTGTCTGTATTTCTTGATCGGTTACGATATGTCCCAGATACCTTAGCTCTTTTTGAAAGAAATGGCATTTTTCCGCGTTGATTTTTAGGTTCGCTTGGAGCCGCCTAAACACCTCCTGTAGCTTCTCCAGGTGCTCCCGCTTATTCCTTCCAATTACCACGATGTCATCCAGATATGCGAATGCAAACGGCTCCATTTCTGGCCCTATGATGGTATCCAGGGCTCTTTGGAACGTTGCCGGTGCCGTGGTGAGACCAAATGGCATCACCTTCCATTGGAACAGCCCTCGTCCTGGTACCGTAAATGCAGTGTACTGCTTACTATCCTCGTCCATTGGTATTTGCCAATACCCTGCCTTCAGGTCGATTGTGCTAATGAACTTGGCCTCCCGGAGTTGGTTTAATATGAAATCCATCCTTGGTACCGGGTATGCGTCTTTCTCCGTTTTCTCGTTTAGTAACCTGTAGTCCACACACATTCTCCATTCGTTGTTTTTCTTCCGTACCAAGACTACCGGCGCGCTGTATGAGCTTCGTGAGGGTTCTATCAGCCCCTGGTCCAATAGTTCGTCTACCTGTTCGTTTATAATGGCTTGCTGTTTTGGGTTGCGCGGGTAATAGCGTTGTTTCACTGGTCTTTCGTCCTTCATGTATATTGTGTGTGTTGCGATCGTACTGCATCCCTTCATCCTTTCAAACACCATCATTTGTTCCTCCAGGAATGTCCGGATCTCCTCCTCGGATGGCTCCGTTTTTATTCCTGCTTCCTCCCGCTGTTTCCGTTTTTGTTCCTCCTGAGGCTCTCTGATGGTTATTTCCTGATGGTCGCATCGTATTATCGTTCCTACTTTTGCCAAGAAGTCCATCCCCAGCAGCATTCCTCCTGTCACTTGGTCCAGGATCAAGAAACTTAGCTTGAATCGCTTGCTCCCGAACTGGACGAGCGTGGCGAAACTCCCCATTACCTTTTGTCTTGCTCCGTTTGCCAGGGTTATTTCCTCCCTTTCCTCGTTCCATCTACCCTGCTTCCTTAGGCTTCGATAACTTCCCTGGTCGATCACGCTTCTTGATGCCCCGGTGTCCACTATTCCCTTCGCCCTTTTCGTTCCGATCCTTACCTCTGCCGTTGCCTGGAATCCATCGTAGCTTATCCCTCCTCTTCCTGCCGGTCCTAGTGCTCGGTCCTGTACTGCCAGAGTCGCCTGCTCCAGCCTCCTGTTGACGTCCGGCCGGGCTCTACAACATTCGGTTGTCCTCCGCTCGTTTCTCCCGCACACCCAGCAGAATAACCTTGGAGGGTTGCCGCACGCCCTTGTGGCGTGTCCTGTTCCTCCACACCTCATACAGATCTCCGGCCTTAGTCCGTGGCTCCTTGTCTCTGCCGGGTGACCCTGATTTTCCGTCGCCTCGATTTCCTCCACCTCCTCTGCTAGTGTTAGGAACTCTGTCAGTGATGCAAAACCTGATCTTTGTGCATAAAGCTTTATTTTGCTCCGACAGTTCTTGTATATCCTATCCAGTTTTTCTTTTTCTGAGTAACTGGTGAACCTCATCAGCTTCCTCAGCTCCATTGCATATGCCCGAGTGGGTTCCCCTTCTTTCTGCCGGAGTTGTCCGATTTTTAAATCCAGTTGCTCCTGGTACCTTGGTGGTAGGAAGTACTCTAGGAGTTCCCCTCTCAATTCTTCCCATGTTCTTACCCGACTTGGCGTCGTATTCCACCAGTCTTCTGCGGCGCCTTCCAAGATAAAAGGCATCGTTTGTACCAATTCATCCTTGTCTATGCCATATCCTGTGGCCCATTCTTCCATCTTGCCTAGGAACTCCAGTGGGTTGGATGTGCCCTGGTATCGTATTCCCCAACTTCTTACTCTGTCCAGAGATTCCACTTTCCTCCTGTCTCCCATGCTCTGAGTCTCCTCTTTCGTGGCTGTCCTTTTGCTGTCCGGCTCGACCTGGGCCCCTCCACCCGGTATTTCCATCTTCTTGTACTTGCTTGATACCTCCATTAATCTTGTCCTGATCTCCTCTGTGTGCTCCGTGCTCTTCGTGTATGTTGACAGTCTTTGTCTTAGCTCCCTTGATCCTCCGCTTGGGTCTACGCCGAATTCACTCGCGTATTCTACCAGCTCTGCTTTTGTAGCCTGGTATACCCAGCTCGACATTACTCTCTTAGTGTCCTTTTTCCTGCAACCACTTCAACCTGTTCGGGCGCCATGTAACGGTCCTGCTTCGGGGTGCCTGGGACGGTTCACCGGATACCAGCAGTTCGTTCCAACATTTAGTTTGATGTCAGGCGTGGTTGCTAGAAAAGAAGGTTCCACCCAGAGTAAGGACGCAGCAGGTTCGGTTAAGTTAGATTATATCTCAGTTGTTTATTTCATTTCTAGGGTTACAGAGTTATTTTACAAGGTTTCGGCGGGTCGTCGCCGGGCGGTCTGCGGGGCCAGGAGGGAGAGCTTCCGAGGGAGGGTAGTCGGGTGTCCGATGCTCCGTAGGGTGCCGAGGGGGAGGCCGTTTGGGAACCGGGCCTGACCGTCTGGGCGATCCGCTAGCTAAAGAAAGAAGAGACAAAAATGGAAACGAAAGAATGGGTGACGGCCCGAGGGCCGGTTACGCGAGCGAGTGTGAATGTGATGAGGAAAAGATTATGGAATCGGTATGATAAAAGAATGACTAGAAACCCAGTGGGTCTCGGGTGAGAGATGACACGAGGCCCTTTGGGTCCGACGTGTGAGTGATGCAAAGCCCCGGTAGGGCTGTTGCTAGAGATGATGCGAGGCCCTTGGGGTCCGTCGCGTAAGAACTGCAAAGTCCCTGTGGGACTCTTGCGAGAGATGACGCGAGGCCCTTGAGGTCCGACGCGTAAGAGATGCAAAGTCCCTGTGGGACTCTTACGAGAGATGACGCGAGGCCTTTGAGGTCCGACGCGTAAGAGATGCAAAATCCCTGTGGGACTCTTGCGAGAGATGACGCGAGGCCCTGAAGGTCCGACGCGTAAGAGACGCAAAATCCCTGTGGGACTCTTGCGAGAGATGACGCGAGGCCCTGAAGGTCCGACGCGTAAGAGGACGCAAAGAGATGAAAGTCCTGGGGACTCTTACGAGAGATGACGCGAGGCCCTGAAGGTCCGCTCGCGAGATACGCGAGGCCCTGAAGGTCCGACGCGTAAGAGACGCAAATTGCCGGGTAAGGCTGTTGACGAGGGGACAGTGCCTGGCAGTGACCCGTGATTCCGGCAAGCATCGGCGAATGGCCATGCAGTCTCGATATGACCGAGGTCTTTATGATTTGCTGAGGCTAAATCGACCCAAAAAGTACTAGTGCTGGTGAGGGTGCCAACTCGGGAGAGGCTGATCTTACCGGGAGATCCACCGCAAAGTGACTCTTCCCAGAAACTGGTCTCCTTATATACCCGGTGGGTGCCGCCAGTGTGCCCGTTCCGAAAATCCCTTTCAGTGTGACCGTTCGGCCCGGTGGTGTGACCATCTGTTCACTAAGGCGCCCGCATTCAAATTCAAATCTTATTTATTTAATAACTCAACAGCGACTATTTCAGTGTCTTTTCTCTCCTTATAATATGAACAAATTATCAAATACTTCATTATTTGACTCTCTTACAACTATAACAAATTATCCTAAATACTTCATTATTTGACTCTCCTTACAACTATACAAATTATCCTAAATACTTCATTATTTGGCTTCATGGCTATTCCTAATTTTATATCTTATCCTCTTTTTTATGCGCCCCGGGCGTCATAAGCATTGTGCCTGAACCGCAACGCATAGGCCGTGACTCGTACAGCCCGGCTAAAAGTAGAAAATCTGCCAACGAACGACGGAAGCGGGACTGCGTGGTGAACTCGTACTTTGGCCGCTTTTGCCTCTAGTGCGGCATCGTTGGTGTCGACCAGCTCGAACTCCATAGAAGGCCAGTCACTCGGACTGCGTGTAAGCCACTCAGGGCCTCGCCACCATAGGCCCGGAGACATTCCTCTTTTCGCACAGTCCGCTGGATTCTCAGCCGAAGAATGATCCAGAATGGACCCTGTTGGCCACGAACGTCTTCCACCTAGCGAGGTCCCCGTACAGCCAGTGTAAAAGGATTGTGGCATCCGTCCAGTAGAACGATTCGATGGGTAGGTCGCTTAGCCATTTAGCCGAAGTAAGCCATTTTACCAACTTGACGGCCAAAACTGCGCCACTCAGCTCCGTTCTAGGTATAGTCAAGGGCCTTGTGGGAGTCACCCTTGACTTCGAGGCCAACAGTGAGCTATAGCATGCTCCGTCCTCGCACTCGAGCCTTAGGTAGACCGAGGCCGCATAACCTGTCGATGAACCGTCGCAGAACGCGTGAAGCTGAGCTAACACTATACATCCAGGGGAATAATAAATCCATCGGTCTATGCTTATGTCGTCGATCCTCGTCAACCCGTCCCGAAACGTTTGCCACCGTTCTACGAGGGCGTCCGGAACCTCGTCGTCCCACTCCAGCGCCGACTGACTTTCTTTCTTTGCCATGGTTACCTCCTTTAAAATCAACTTTCCCACGATGATGACTGGTGCGATGAGACCCAGTGGATCAAACAGCCCAGCTATGCTCGATAGAATCATCCGTTTGGTAAACCTAGCTGGAATCTCAAAATTGACTTGAAATTTAAAACAGTCCTTTTTCGGGAGTCAATACATCCCTAATGCCTTGATAGGATCCGTAGCGTCCCAGTTTAAAGGAGTCCGGCTGCACTGATGCTCCGCAGGAATCGAGAGCAAGAGACTGGACTCGTTGCTGGACCATTTTCGCAACTCCATGCACGCGGATTTTATCGCCCCCGATACTTGTGTCCGCTTATCCTTTGCCTCCTCCAACGTGTGACCTCTGGAAAGAATGTCATCCACATATATTTCGCTCATCAACACCTCTTCCACCTTGGGAAACGAACGGCGCTCGTCCTTCGCCAACTGCTGGATGACCCTGATGGCCGTGAATGGTGCAGACGCCGTACCAAAGGTTAACGTTGACAACGCGAAAACGCTGATGGTCCCATCCGCCGCCCGCCATAAAATCCACTGGTATTGGGCGTCTTCCGGATGAACATCTATACAACGATACATCTTCTGGATATCCGCTGCAAAAACGAAACGATATTTCTGCCAATTCAGTATGACATGTCGTTCTGAAGGGCTGGCCCAGTCCACAACACGTCGTTTAGGGATCTTCCGTTGCTAGTCCTTGCGGAGGCGTCGAATACGATTCTTTGCTTAAGGGACTGCGGCTCCTTCTTAAAGACCGCATGATGCGGCAGCACGCAGGAAGCCACATGCCTACCCGTAGAAGTACGCATCAGAAAACTGCTTTCACTGCCCACCGCCGGCGCTATCTGCTTGAGGGCAAAGTACTCCTCGATCTCCTCGACATATTTACTCCACCGCTCCGGACTGCTGGACAGACGCCGTTCCAACTGAAAGAACCTATTCAGCGCCATGTGATGCGATCTTCCCAGAACCATAGTTGGATCCATGTAAGTTTTGAACGGCAACTGTACCACGTAACGGCCATCAGATCGCCGAATATGTGTCTTCTGAAAGAAGGCTTCGCACCAGAGGTTCCCCTCCGATGTGAGAGAACGGTCCGGAACGGCCTCCACCTCGCAGAAACGCTTGAGCAAAGCCTCGGTGTCCAAGAGCACCCGATGACACTGAACCTGGGCGCTTCTCGCACTCCGTCCGCTAAACCAGATAGGAGCCACCCAAGGTGAGTGTTCTGGGCTATAGGCACGCCGGGCAGCCCGATCCTGGTGTCCGGCAACATGATTTGCGCCAACAGGTCCACACCCAAGATGAGGTCGACTCGCTTCGATCGTGAGAAGTTCGGATCCGCCAGCGGTAGCCCTCGTATATGGTCCCAACGCTGAGGCATGAAGCTGCGACAAGGAAGACAGGAAGTAACCGAATGGAGGACATACGCGGAATCAACGTCTACTGAAAAGTCAGGGTTAACATTACTACGGATTTCAATATTGACAGTATACTTGCACCGACGACCGCCCCCAAGACCCATCCCAAAAATAGATGTTCGGGTGCCAGGTCGCTTCTGATGCAAGGACTGTACCACGTGCTCCGAGACAATAATTGCCTCCGATCTTTGGTCGACCAGGGCATTTATGACAGCGTGCAGTCCGTTGACCGGGTTCCGCACGGTGATACGAGCAGTGGCGAGAAGGACATTTCTCGAAGACGGATCCGATGACGTTGCTGAATAGCATTCGTAAGATGCGCAGGGGTTCTGGTGTGTCGTTGGCTGCCTGCGCTGTTGAGATACGCTTTCCCTGTCTGCAGGTGCACTAGGAGTCGGCGCCACATGATGCGGCGGCTCCCCGGTCGGCGACTGGCTATGAGCCAAAACAGGGAAATGCAACAATGTGTGATGACGCTGCCCACAAACTTAACTCGTGCAGCGCGAAAGGGCATGTGCCTTACTTAGACAATTGATGCATAATTTAGCGCTGCTTATTATGTCCTTCCTCTGGTAGCAGTCTAAGGCCAAAAACGTTGAGCAACGACGTAGGATATGGTCGCCGCCGCAGTGGTAACAGGCGCCGCTAGGGCGCCTAGCGTGCTCCTGTGCACTGTGCACTCGCACTCGTTTGGGCGACTGCGGAGGATTGACGTTGTCCGTTGTGACGCGAGCTTGGGGGCTATAAGGTGATTGTAATCTTCTTCAAGCTTACAGTAGAATTTCTTCATTACATTGTCCGCACCCACAAAGTTGGTTCCATTGTCTCTGTCGAGGTGCTGAACCATCCCTCTCCATCCCTGGTGAACCTGTCCAGCGCCAGCAGAAAATGCTTCATGTTGAGGCCTGTCGCCGCTTCCAAATGCTAGCTCATATGTCGCCCCCTCACTCGCAGGATGCCTTCTGACAAGATCGGCGACAAGCTCAAGAGCTTGTGACGGTCCTCCTTTGGGGTGGCTGGGACAGTTCACCGGATACCAGCAGTTAGTTCAAACATTTAATTTGATGTCAGGCGTGGTTGTTGCAAAGAAGATTCCACCCAGAGTAAGACGCAGCTTGTTTTGGTTAAGAATAGAAGAGATCTTAGTTATTTTTTTCATATCTATGGTTACAGAGTTAATTCACAGGGATCGGTTGGTCGTTCCCGTGGATGGTCTGCGGACCTGGGAGAGAGAGCTTCTGAAGGGGGGTAGCCGGGGTTTTGATGCTCCGTCGTGGGCCGTGGGGATGCCGCGTGAGGACAGGGCCAGGCCGTCTTGGTGATCCGCTAGCTGAGAAAGGGAAAGAAAAATAGAAATGATGGAGCGTGCGTTGGCCCGGGGCCAGTCACGCGAGCGAGTGTGAATGTAAAAGAAAGAAAAGAAAAGAACCCTGTAGTTCGGTATGAGAAAAGAGTGAATGGAAACCCAGTGGGTCTCGGGTGAGATGATGATGCGAGGCCCTTGGGGTCCGACGCGTAAGAGATGCAAAGCCCCTGTGGGTCTCTTGCGAGGGATAACACGAGGCCCTTGGGGTCCGCCGCGTAAGAGATGCAAAGCCCCTGTGGGTCTCTTGCGAGAGATGACGCGAGGCCCTTGGGGTCCGCCGCGTGAGAAATGCAAAGCCTGGTGAGGCTGTTGCGAGAGTGCCGGCAGTGATCCAGTGAATCTGCTGCGGGCAAGCATCGGCGGGGGCCGATGGCAGTGCTCCCTCGGTATGACCGAGGTCGAATGTATTAGATTTAGCACCAGCTAAATTCGACCCAACAAAGATGAGGCGTGGCCCGTGGGGTCCGATGCGTAAGAGATGCATGGCCCCGGTAGGACTCCTGCGATAGATGATGCGAGGCCCTTGGGGTCCGCCGCGTGAGGAATGCAAAGCCTGGTGAGGCTGTTGCGAGCGTGCCGGCAGTGATCCGTGGCCGAGTGGCCGATGGCAGTGCTCCCTAGGTATGACCCAGGTCGAATTTATTAGATTTAGCCTTAGGCTAAATCCGACCAAAAAGTGACTAGTGCTGGTGAGGGTGCCCAACTGCGGGAGAGGGCTGATCTTACCTGGGTGAGATCCATCGCAAAAGTGACTCTTCCCAGAAACCGGTCCTCCTTATATACCCCGTGGCTGCAGTCAGTGTGCCCGTTCGGCCCGGAAGTGTGACCGATCGTGGTTTACTAAGGCGCGCCCGCGCATTCAAATTCAAATCTTATTTATTTCTTCTTAACTAATCAACTTAACAAACGAGTACTTCAGTGTTTTTCTACTTATAACTATAAAACGAACTATCCTATATACTCCATGATTGTCCTTACGGCTATTCTTACTTCCTAATATTATTCCATATTTCAACTTTTATGCGCCCCGGGCGTCATACCACCCCCCCCCCTTGCCGCCTCCGGGTCGCTTGGCGGATGGTGGTACATTCCACGTTACTGCCCCTTCCGGCACCAACAGGCTTTGTTGTTTGCCCCGTGGCTTTTTTTTCCATCGCTCCAGTATGTGTTCCACTGTAGCTGGCAGGAGGACGACCCCTGTTGGGGCCGTCCACCCCAAGTCATTCACCGTTGTCTCCTCCCCCTGGGGTGGGCCGGCGGTCTCTCCCCCGTAATACACTGTAATACGTCTCGGTCCGGGGAGTCCTCCCGTGCCTCGTTGCTTGCGTGGTCGCTCTTCGCCCGCCGGACTTCGTTCTTCGGACGCCTTGCGCCGGATCCCTAATCGGGTGGGTGCCGTCCGGATCCTTATCTCCGGACCGGCGGCCCGGGCCGGTATTACTTTTGCCTTCTTTGCGGCCCGCTCTAGTTGGGCGCTGTGCTCCCTGAACCGCTTTTTTGAACTCTCGAATCTGTCCATTTTTTCTGTAACGATGAGAGTGGAAGTTTGGTTACTAGGGTCATTGGGATTTGCTTTGATCGGGTTAGTGTTATTTTGATACTCTTTTAAATCCCCCACGTATGCCCGTTTTTTATTCGTGCCCCCTTGCTTCCTTAATTCTGCTATTGCTGACGATGGAAATCCCCGTACCTCCCATGGCCCGTCGTATTTTGGTGCCAACTTCGCGTTAAACTTGTCTACCGCGCTAAATAGGAAGTGTGTTGAGCACCATACTAATTGCCCTATTCTGGGCATCCATACATTTTTCTGTAAGTCATAGTGCCGTTTCTGGTTTTCCGCTGCGTCTTCCATGTTCCTGTAAGCTTCCGACCTGGTATTCTTCAGTCGCTCCCATCTGTCGGGAACCGATTCTGTTACCAGACCGGAGCCTTCCGTGACTTTGTCGAACAGTGCTCCGGGCAAACGCGGCTCTTTTTCATAGAGCAATTGTGCCGGGCTATGCCCCGTTGACTCCGAGGTGCTGCTGTTGTAAGCGAGCATTAACTCCGGCAGGTTCTTGTCCCATCTGGCTTGTTTCCCTCCTGTCAATTCCGCTATCATGGTCTTTACTGTGCGGTTTGTGCGCTCGGTCGGGTTTTGTTGCGGTGTGTACGGCGCGGTGAACTGCTGCTTTATTCCCCAGTGATCCATGGCTGCCTTGGTCTTCCTGCCGGTGAATTGCACTCCATTGTCTGATATCAGGATCTTCGTCCACCCAGAGTAAGACGCAGCTTGTTTTGGTTAAGAATAAAATAGATCTTAGTTATTTATTTCATATCTATGGTTACAGAGTTAATTCACAGGGATCGGTTGGTCGTTGCGGTGGATGGCTTCGGGCCTGGGAGAGAGAGCTTCCGAAGGGGGGTAGCCGGGGTTTTGATGCTCCGTCGTGGGCCGTGGGGATGCCGCGTGAGGACAGGGCCAGGCCGTCTTGGTGATCCGCTAGCTGAGAAAGGGAAAGAAAAATAGAAATGATGGAGCGTGCCTTGGCCCGGGCCAGTCACGCGAGCGAGTGTGAATGTAAAAGAAAGAAAAGAAAAGAACCCTGGAGTTCTGTATGAGAAAAGATTGAATGGAAACCCAGTGGGTCGGGTGAGATGATGATGCGAGGCCCTTGGAGTCCGACGCGTAAGAGATGCAAAGCCCCTGTGGGTCTCTTGCGAGGGATACACGAGGCCCTTGGGGTCCGACGCCCGCGTGTCTCTTGCGGAGATGACGGAGGCCTTGGGGTCCGACGCGTAAGAGATGCAAAGCCCCTGTGGGTCTCTTGCGAGAGATGACGCGAGGCCCTTGGGGTCCGACGCGTAAGAGATGCAAAGCCCCTGTGGGTTTCTTGCGAGAGATGACGCGAGGCCCTTGGGGTCCGCCGCGTGAGAAATGCAAAGCCTGGTGAGGCTGTTGCGAGAGTGCCGGCAGTGATCCAGTGGATCTGCTGCGGGCGAGCATCGGCGGGGGCCGATGGCAGTGCTCCCTCGGTATGACCGAGGTCTAATGTATTAGATTTAGCACCAGCTAAATCCGACCCAACAAAGATGACGCGTGGCTTGTGGGGTCCGATGCGTAAGAGATGCAGGGTGGGTCTCCTGCGATAGATGATGCGAGGCCCTTGGGGTCCGCCGCGTGAGGAATTCAAAGCCTGGTGAGGCTGTTGCGAGCGTGCCGGCAGTGATCCAGTGGATCTGCTGCGGGCATGCATCGGCGAGTGGCCGATGGCAGTGCTCCCTCGGTATGACCGAGGTCGAATTTATTAGATTTAGCCTTAGGCTAAATCCGACCAAAAAGTGGCTAGTGCTGGTGAGGGTGCCCAACTGCGGGAGAGGGCTGATCTTACCTGGGTGAGATCCACCGCAAAAGTAACTCTTCCCAGAAACCGGTCCTCCTTACATACCCCGTGGCTGCAGTCAGTGTGCCCGTTGGTTTAGTAAGGCTTAGCTAATCAACTTAACAAACGAGTACTTCAGTGTTTTTTCTACTTATAACTTTAAAACGAACCATCATATATACTCCATGATTGTCCTTACGGCTATTCTTACTTCCTACTATTATTCCTTATTTCAACTTAATGCGCCCCGGGCGTCATAAGCTTACTTCGCGCAGGTAGCCGTTAACTCTCTCTTACTGCAGCCAAATCCATTGGGAACGATTCCCGCTGCACGATGCGCACCATAGCCCTTAATGTCAAAAGCTCTTCAATGGCTAGGGGGCCGATGAGCCTCTCCCCCTTGCCGACAGCATTGTGCCTGAACCGCAACGCGTAGGCCGTGACTCGTACAGCCCGGCTAAAAGTAGAAAATCTGCCAACGAACGACGGAAGCGGGACTGCGTGGTGAACTCGTACTTTGGCCGCTTTTGCCCCGGCATCGTTGGTGTCGACCTGCTCGAACTCCATAGAAGGCCAGTCACTCGGACTGCGTGTAAGCCACTCAGGGCCTCGCCACCATAGGCCAAGGCCCTTTAATTCACCCGCAGACATCATCTCAGCCGTGCCCACATGCCTCCATTGCGAGGGCGAAGAATGATCCAGAATGAACGCGACCCTGTTGGCCACAAACGTCTTCCACCTAGCGATGTCCCCGTACAGCCAGTGTAAAAGGATTGTGGCATCCGTCCAGTAGAACGATTCGATGGGTAGGTCGCTTAGCCATTTAGCCGAAGTAAGCCATTTTACCAACTTGACGGCCAAAACTGCGCCACTCAGCTCCGTTCTAGGTATAGTCAAGGGCCTTGTGGGAGTCACCCTTGACTTCGAGGCCAACAGTGAGCTATAGCATGCTCCGTCCTGACACTATACATCCAGGGGAATAATAAATCCATCGGTCTATGCTTATCTCGTCGATCCTCGTCAACCCGTCCCGAAACGTTTGCCACCGTTCTACGAGGGCGTCCGGAACCTCGTCGTCCCACTCCAGCGCCGACTGCGCTTTCAACTTTCCCACGATGATGACTGGTGCGATGAGACCCAGTGGATCAAACAGCCTAGCTATACTCGATAGAATCACCCGTTTGGTAAACCTAGCTGGAATCTCAAAATTGACTTGAAATTTAAAACAGTGCTTTTTCGGGAGCAAATACATCCCTAACGCCCTGATAGGATCCGTAGCGTCCCAGTTTAAAGGAGTCCGGCTGCACTGATGCTCCGCAGGAATCGAGAGCAAGAGACTGGACTCGTTGCTGGACCATTTTCGCAACTCCATGCACGCGGATTTTATCGCCCTGATTCTTGTGTCCGCTTATCCTTTGCCTCCTTCAACGTGTGACCTCTGGAAAGAATGTCATCCCCATATATTTCGCTCATCAACACCCCTTCAGCTTTGGGAAACGAACGGCGCTCGTCCTTCGCCAACTGCTGGATGACCCTGATGGCCGTGAATGGTGCAGACGCCGTACCAAAGGTTAACGTTGACAACGCGAAAACGCTGATGGTCCCATCCGCCGCCCGCCATAAAATCCACTGGTATTGGGCGTCTTCCGGATGAACATCTATACAACGATACATCTTCTGGATATCCGCTGCAAAAACGAAACGATATTTCCGCCAATTCAGTATGACGTGCGACATGTCGTTCTGAAGGGCTGGCCCAGTCCACAACACGTCGTTTAGAGATCTTCCTTTGCTAGTCCTTGCGGAGGCGTCGAATACGATTCTTTGCTTAAGGGACTGCGGCTCCTTCTTAAAGACCGCATGATGCGGCAGCACGCAGGAAGCCACATGCCTACCCGTAGAAGTACGCATCAGAAAACTGCTTTCACTGCCCACCGCCGGCGCTATCTGCTTGAGGGAGATCCTCGATCTCCTCGACATATTTACTCCGCCGCTCCGGACTGCTGGACAGACGCCGTTCCAACTGCAAGAACCTATTCAGCGCCATCTGATGCGATCTTCCCAGAACTATAGTTGGATCCATGTAAGTTTTGAACGGCAACCGTACCACGTAACGGCCATCCGATCGCCGAATATGTGTCTTCTGAAAGAAGGCTTCGCACCAGAGGTCCCCCTCCGATGTGAGAGAACGGTCCGGAACAAGAGCACCCGATGACACCGAACCTGGGCGCTTCCCGCACTCCGTCCGCCAAACCAGAGAGGATCCATCCAAGGTGAGTGTTCTGAGCTATAGGCACGTCGGGCAGCCCGATCCTGGTGTCCGGCAACATGATTTGCGCCAACAGGTCCACACCCAAGATGAGGTCGACTTGCTTCGATCGTGAGAAGTTCGGATCCGCCAGCGGGAGCCCTCGAATATGGTCCCAACGCTGAGGCATGAAACTGCGACAAGGAAGACAGGAACTAACCGAATTGAGGACATACGCGGAATCAACGTCTACTGAAAAGTCAGGGTTAACATTACTACGGATTTCAAAATTGACAGTATACTTGCACCGACGACCGCCCCCAAGACCCATCCCAAAAATAGATGTTCGGGTGCCAGGCTGCTTTAGATGCAAGGACTGTACCACGTGCTCCGAGACAATGGTTGCATCTGATCCTTGGTCGACCAGGGCATTTATGACAGCGTGCTGTCCGTTGACCGGGTTCCGCACGGTGATACGAGCAGTGGCGAGAAGGACATTTCTCGAAGACGGATCCGATGACGTTGCTGAATAGCATTCGTAAGATGCGCGGGGGTTCTGGTCTGTCGTTGGCTGCCTGCGCTGTTGAGATACGCTATCCCTGTCTGCAGGTGCACTAGGAGTCGGCGCCACATGATGCGGCGGCACCCCGGTCGGCGACTGGCTATGAGCCAAAACAGGGAAATGCAACAATGTGTGATGACGCTGCCCACAAACTTGACAAGCTTTATAACTCGTGCAGCGCGAAAGGGCATGTGCCTTGCTTAGACAATTGATGCATAATTTAGCCCTGCTTACTGTGTCCTTCCTCTGTTAGCAGTCTAAGGCCAAAAACGTTGAGGAACGACGCAGGATATGGTCGCCGCCGCTAGGGCGCCTAGCGTGCTCCTGTCCACTGTGCACTCGCACTCGTTTGGTAGGGTCTCAATATCCTGGGCCAGCAGCGGAGTCAAACGACGAGCCTCGGTTCTCAATCGCGTCCATTACAACCAGCCGATCGTTTAAAAATGACTCCAACTCTCTGTAGGATGGAACTGTGGAACAACTTCCTTGATGGTGCTCCCAAGCGTTGTGGGTCTCCACCCAGTGCTGCGATTCCCCGTCCAAGGCTTGAAGGCGCACAAGCCTCTGGTTCAAGTTTGACCAACTCCTCCGCGAAAGCGCAATAGGCTTCCATGTACCGCTCCTCGAACTCCGACTGGAAATCCTTCGTGGCATAGGCCGACACAGATCATCCTTTCAGGTTCACAATAACTGAATCCGTCTCCCTAAATGCGCTTCGTAACTCCTCAACTTGTTCCGGCCGTTTCTTCAGGTAAATCCTCGTTTTCCTCGATTGCGAATCTTTTTTAAAATTTTGCAACTGGGATTTCACGGACTGAAATCGATTCAAAAAACTGTCGTCTTGCGCCTATGTATCGCAGTTCTCCTCTTCCGTAATTCGCAGAGCCGTCGGCCTGTAGTCTATGTGCAGCTGTGATTCCGTTATGCCCAAAAGAAACGAAGAAAACGTCCAGAAAGGTCCAGAAACTTCCGTAGCTGCGTCTAAGTATCGCCGTTTTCTTCCCTCTTCACTTTTCGCAGTATACAGAGCCGACTTGCTAACTTAACGCAGTTGCGATCTAACGGCGCTTATTTACACAGAATTAAGAATTTTCGATTATGTTTGCGATTGCAGATTCCCCTCATGGGCCACCATGTGTAATTGTGTCCCCTTAAATTTAATTAGCAAAGGGTCATTGTAAGAGAGGTCTCAGGCAATGCAAAACACAAAAGACAAATTCACAAAAATTCACGTTTATTAATATATGACATATGCAAATAGCGTCCCGCGTTAGATGCAACGTGCGCGTTCTCTCGCTTGCCGAAAACGACTAACTTTTTCCCTCTTCCCGCTTTCGTTCTCCCATTTATTTTAGCAGCCACGGACTCTGAGGTATTGAAGTCAAGCCTAAAACGCTGGCGTTTTTTCTTTGACGGCATAATTATCCCTAAATACACACAGTAATTAATAATTATTGTGCAGCTCGGCCACGACCACAATTAGTTTGGGTGAAACTAAACATGTTAATGTTCACCCTCGCTAGCACTGCTGCTACACCGGGCAGCTCGAGGACAGTGTGCTGTGCTCCGATCCTTCAAATCTATAGGTTGCAATCAAATTAACTTCATTTATTTCTTGAAATTGAATAAATACTTATTTTTGCAATGTTCCTTTTTGCAGTGTGATTCAGAAAATTTTGCATTGAAACTTGGGCCATTGTGCAGCTTAGCTTTGTAAACTTTATCATTACTTGGCAATATATCACAGCCTTGTTTACGTATACAAAGGAATTCTCAGTAAAAATGCTAAAGCGTCATCATCAGAAATAGACTCGGGCTTTGGTACGTTATCATTCTGTTTGGGTAAGTTGGGCATATTTTCCTTCAAAGTCGAATCAATCATTTTATATCCTTCGAATTTTTTGGCAGATATGGCAGCTGCATGAGTGAGTAAATCAGTATGTTGCCTTCATCATAAGTTAAGCGTGGCCGACCTTTTGAACATTTTACTAATTCGACTCCGTTTTGCGACCACCTTGAATCCAAATCTCAAGCAATTCGTCGTGACTGAATGCGAACGTATCTGCAATATCATCTAATATTTAACAAATGCGCAAAAAGGCGCAATAACTATTAGTTAGAAATTGCTAAGCACATATTATTGAACATAAATGCATTATTAGTTTCGAGAAGGAGCTAGAATACTGTCAACTTTTACTCAACAAAGCACATGGTGTTTAGGTTAGGTTTTCCTAAAAAAATACCACGACAATTTTTTTTTCTTCGCGACTCCCGTTGCTTGACGTGCAACCCACCTTCCGCCCAACCGACCAATCTCTAAGGATAGAGGAATATAATTTCTAGTAATCCTAAGGGGTACATGGATATTCAAGCGGCCTAGAAGGGCCTGGCTATCAATTTCACCCTTGAGAAGATTATGGATAAAGACGATACCAAGCATCGTCCTACGATTAGTGAGGGATGGCAAATTGATTAGTAAGAGTCTACTTTTATAAGAGGGAAGGTGTATGTTTGCATCCCAGTTGAGACCGCGGAGAGCAAATATTAAAAAATTCTTTTGGATGGATTTAATAAGGCACTGGTGAACCCCATACTGGGGGTCCCAGATACATGATCCATATTCCAGAATCGGACGAAGTAAAGATGTTGTATGTTTTGGTAACATAGGGGTCGTTAAATTCCTTCGACCACCTTTTAATGAAACCAAGCACTGCTTTAGCTTTATTAACCATAGAGGAAATATGGTCGGAAAACTTAAGTTTTGCATCGAGTAGGATGCCAAGATCTTCAACTGCATTAATTCTTTCCAGAGCTACATCATGCAAGGTATAAGTGGCAACTTTAGGTCTTAGGCGACAGAAGGTCATTGCTTTGCACTTAGAGCCATTAAGATTTAATAAGTTTGCAGAGCACCAGTTTTGAAAATTATTAAGGTTAGATTGCAGTTTCACCTGGTAGAAGGCATCGGTATATTGCAGACAGAGTTTGACATCATCTGCATACATAAGTACTAGGGAGTCATTAACAACCAAGGGAACGGACCAAGGAGGCACCCCTGAGGGACCCCGGAGGAAGCATAGACTAAAGCAGACACTGAATTTTTAAAAAGAACTCGTTGCGTTCTACTTGTGAGGTAACTGCTAATCCATCCCAGGAGATCAGTAGGAAAACCGATAAGATCAAGTTTTTCTAAAAGAAGGCCGTGATTCACGGAGTCAAATGCTTTACTGAAGTCAGTGTAAATGACATCCGTCTAAAGTTTATTTTGGAAGCCAGTGATCACGAAGGATGTTAGTTCCAGAAGATTGGTAGTGGTAGACCGTTGTTTCATAAAGCCATGCTTTATGAGCCAACCGAGCCACCATATAATGCACATAACAGTCATTGCTATTAGTTCTTATGTATTTTTTAAAGAATCTTAATTTGATATTTTTTAGATTAGAAAGGTGCCTTGTATACCAAGGGGGTTTATCCGCCATAGCCGGATACCGCAACGGAACAAAGCGATCAAAAATTAGGTTTAATGTACTATAAAATATATCTAGAGCAGTCGACATATCGGTACATGCGTACAAATCGGACCAGTCAAATTCTGAAATAAAGTTATTCATTTTTTTAAAGTCGGCTTTACGAAAACATCAAAATTTCTTATCAAAGTAATTGTTCTTAGGCTTAGTGCATAGCCCCGTATCGATCGTAAGATCTAATGTTGGATGATAAGGATCTTCAGGGAGTGTGAGAGGTGGAGCTCTGTATATGGATACGGCGTCCGTATCAGAGAGAAAGCACAGATCGAGCAAACGACCTAAAGAATTCCCTATATGATTAATTTGAGCCAGTTACATGTCTAACATGCCAGCAGTAAAGTCGTGATGCGACGTAGGTGTTATCGTTCATGGACCAAGCCACCTGGGGTAGGTTGAAATCACCCAACACCACCAGCTAATCCATGTCCGATTACATTGAGATGACAGACTGAATGGCTGCTAGGTGCCGCTTTTATGTCAAGGAATCGGAATTAGGCGGAATATAAGAGCAAGTGATATATAAATTTAACCTAGACAATGAAATTTTAACTGTGATAAATTCTAAGTCTCCAGTTTAAAGATTTATCACCTCGGAAACGAGATTAGAGTCCACTGAAATTAGGACTCCACCACCATTTCCGAGGGATCGGTCAAGCCTATATATTGTGTACCTACTGGGGAAAACTTCAGAAATAAGAATTTCTGGAGTTAGCCAGGTTTCGGTAAACATAATGATGCAAACGAGAAGCTTACCGAGAACAAATTAGAAAGTTTAGAGCGTAAGCCTCTTGTGTTCTGGTACGAAAGAATAATGGATGATGTAAGTTTTTTAGGTTGGCAGGAGCGTTTACTTGTGGTAGCTTTACTCCTAAATGGCGACTTTTTTCTTCTTTTTATTTTTAAGCTGATGTTCTTGAACGAAAATATGTTGCGGCCAGAAATTGGTCGAACAGATATCGTCAAAAGCCATCTGAGGCACACGGATCTTGAAAGATGCCACGTTCCTAGCGTAGGAATATTCATATTTAGTGATATTTTCCACCCTAATATCGACTTTAAGTTTTGCTTGAATGTAAGCTAAGATGTCCGATTCGGACGTATTAGGGGAAAGCCGGGAAACAAAAATGTGTTTCTCTAGAGGAATACCAATCAAGGGCTTTGGCGGGGCGGGTGGTTTACCCACGCTATCAGTGGGTGCCGGTAATCCGGACCCTAAGTTCCTCTGGGGAGTCAAGGGTAAATTCTTTTGGGCTTGTTGAACATTTGAATGCGACTACATCGGACTGCTCATCGGACAAATGCCTACGCACCTCAGCAACATTTTTGGGATCCGAAATATGGGCTGTTACCGGTGTCGTCACGGTCGGAGTGGTAGACGGCAGCGGTGACAATGAAGGAGACTGTTGAACATCAGACGGAGGGAGAAGGGAGTTATTTTCATTACTGGCGGTAACCGCCGGCGGCAAACGGGACTTTTTTTTGCGCTTAGGAGACTCATTCAACAGTTGTAAATTGTTGAACTGAGTGTCCAGCGCAGAAAACAGGTCGTTAGCTTTTCGAAAAGCAACCAATACCTGACCGAACCCATTTTTAGTCTGCCCCATAAATGATCTAATTTCCTTCTGGGCCTCACGACATCTGTCACAACAGTAGCGTAATTAGTAAATTGTAATCCACTGTGCCAGAAAAAATGTTATAGGGAAGAAGAAACGGAGTTTGAGAGAAACAGTTAGGGGCAATAGAGTAAGCGAGAGAGTTTTAGCGAGAGAGAGGCGTTATAAGAGAGTACAAGTTGTATAAGAGAGGGAGAGAGAGTGTGTTTTCGAGAGCTACAAGCCGGTGGGAGATATAGAAAAGAGATCTACAGATGTTGTGCTGGAAAGGTAAGCGGTGAAAGTTCCGTTACTAATAGCACAAAGTAAAGTAAAAAAATATGTTAGAATACAGACCACAGTTGTTGATATTTGTTTGCAATAAACGCTTTATGCAAACAGATAACAATAAATGAACTGCACGACACGGAATTGAAAGACGGATTTTTCAAGTAGATAAACGTTTGCAAAAAGGTAGCAAAAACGAGGTGATTCGGGAATAAATTCAAAGATTAAATCGCTCGAGAACACGCAAAAGCCAAAAACACAACCGTTCGCTTTGAAAGAGAAGTGAAGAACGAAGACATAAGATAACATAACACAAACATTGATGTACATTTTATAATCCGCATACCTTTATTGGTGTTTTCCATTTTAAATTAATGTTTGTTAACAACGGGAAAAGGATTAAACTTTAATGAAAAAAACTAGTGTAAGAATATCCCTATTAAATGAGATGTGCAAAATAAACATAGCTTGTGCGATAAATAATCGCATGGTTGCACTCTCTCATATTTGAGTTTCGATATGTCTACATGAGCTTACCATCTCTAGTTTTTCTGCCCTTTTCTTTTTTGATTTGAGAACGAAACAGATAAGTCGAACTATAAAAGCTATATTAAATTAACAATATAAAAACCATAAAATCAAACGTGTCGTGTTTTGCATTGGGCTGGATTTCAACAGGTTATGGGCCCAGTCACCAATACAAAAATTAAACTACGGAAATTTAATACAACGATTGTTTTAAAAACTAATTCATGTGAAATAGCGATATAACTCTATACACACATACTGTTCTTGTGCGTGAAGAACTTTCTAGAAACTGTGTGTCTTCGCATGAAATACAACCGGGACTTCCAAAAGTGTGTGTGTGTTTCAACCCGAAAAGTGAATCGAATTTCCAAGGAATTACACTTTTCTAGGAACTGTGTTAAATTTTAAGTTGGTTTATTTGAACACAGTTTGATTTGATTTCGCATTTTGGCATCAAGCTATTGTTTCAATTTAATATTAAAATGGACAAAACAAAAAGAAATATAAAGCCTTTTGATGGCAAAAACTATGCAATTTGGAAATTCCGGGTCAAAGCTTTATTGGCGGAAAATGATGTTCTTTGTGTAATTGAAAATGAAAAACCAACTACGGAAACAGATCAGTGGGAGAAAGCAGAAAGAGTTGCCAAATGTTTAATTATAGAATTTTTGGGTGATTCTTTTCTTAATTTCGCCACAACAGGGTGCACCGCAAAAGAAATTCTTGGAAATTTGGACAACATATATGAGCGCAAAAGTTTGGCGTCTCAGCTTTCAATTAGAAAGCAACTTTTATCATTGAAGTTTAAACCTAATTCATTTCTAATGAACCATTTTAAAATATTTGATGATCTAATTACTGATCTTGTTTCATCGGGTGCCAAAATTGATGAAATGGACAAAGTTTCCCATCTTCTATTAACTCTCCCTTCTTCCTACGACGGAATTATAACTGCCGTGGAGACTTTATCTCAAGAAAACCTAACGTTAGCATTTGTAAAGAATCGACTATTAGACCAGGAAATAAAACTAAGAAGTGCAAGCAAAGAGACAAGTTTTAAAGTGTTACATGCTGTGAGAAATGATAAAATAAATTCAAACAACTATAAAAATAAAAATAATATCAATAAAAGAGCCAATATAAAATGTCATCACTGTAATAAAATTGGTCATATGAAAAAAGATTGTTTCATGTTTAAAAAGCTTCAAAACAAAAATAATTATAATAGTAATAACAATAACAATTCTAATAAGAACAAAGAAAATGGAAAACAAGCACAGTCAGCTAATGTACAATTTAATAATGGTCATGAAAATAATGGTTTTGCCTTTATGCTAAAAAGAAAAATTAACAAATCATATGCAAGTTCGGTCGGTGCTTCCTTTATTTTGGATTCTGGTGCTTCTGATCATATGGTAAATGATAGAAACCTCTTAATTAATTGCACCGAGTTGAACCCACCAATCGAAATCGCCATTGCCAAATGTGATGAATACATACATGCAACAGCTAAGGGTATCATGGAAGTCCAGAGTGACTATCAATCAAAGATAACCCTTGAGAATGTATTGTTCTGCGAGCATATACCTCAGAATTTACTTTCTGTTAAGAAAATGCAAGATGCTGGCATGGAAATTGTATTTTCGGCAGGAGGTGTTAAAGTTTCTAAAAATGGTGAAACTGTTTTTAAAGGTATGTACTCTTATAATGTTCCTTTGATACATTTTAAATTAAGTCAACGGGCTTACAGTACTAATCAAAATAATGGTAATATGTTTAAATTGTGGCATGAGAGATTGGGACATATTAGCAAAGGAAAACTAGAAGAGCTAAAGAGACATACTATGTTTGAGGACATAAATTTATTAAATAATATTACTTTTGATAATAACGTGTGTGAAGCTTGTGTCAATGGAAAACAAACTAGATTACAATTTTCGAAATTTAAAAGTAAAGATTATATTAAAAGACCTTTGTTTATAATACACTCTGACGTTTGTGGTCCGATTACACCAGCAACAATAGATGGTAAAAACTATTATGTTGTATTTATTGATAAGTTTACTCATTATTCTGTTACATATTTAATGTCACATAAATCTGATGTGTTTTATTTTTTTTAAGGATTTTGTTGCAAAAAGTGAAAATCATTTCAACCTTAAAATCGTAAATTTATATATTGATAATGGTAGGGAATATCTTTCAAATGAAATGCGTAGTTATTGTGTAAAAAAGGAAATTAGTTATCATTTAACCGTTCCGCATACGCCACAGTTAAATGGTGTGGCCGAACGTATGATCAGGACTATAACAGAAAAGGCTCGATCCATGATAAGTGGATCAAAATTGGAGAAATATTTTTGGGGTGAAGCTGTACTAACGGCTACTTACCTAATTAATAGAAGCCCAACTAATGCGTTGGCTGACAAGACAAAAACCCCTTACGAATTGTGGCATAATAGAAAACCAATTTTAAAGTATTTAAAAGTGTTCGGCTCTACAGTATACATCCATAACAAAACAAGAAAAAGAAAATTTGATGAAAAATCAATTAAAAGTATTCTGGTCGGCTATGAATCGAATGGGTTCAAGTTGTGGTCTCTGAGAGACAGAAAATTTGTTGTTGCTAGAGATGTGGTTGTGGATGAAGTGAATATGATAGAGTCTAGGGCTGATGGTTCAGTTATCCAGAATGATAGTATGGATAATGAATGTGGTATCCAGAATGAGAGTATGGATAATAAAAGTTCTTTCCAGAACAAAAGTATAGATAATGAAAGTAATTTTCAGAAGAAAAGTATTGTTAACGAAAAGTCTTTCCAAAATAAAATTATGGAAAGTGTTAACCGATATATCCCGAATGAGAGTACGGATTTGGTAGTCCAGAAAGAAAGTATGGAAAATGTTGATCAAAATAGCCCGAATGATAGTACGGATATTGAAGACCAAAATAAAAATAAGAAAAAACAACAAAATTTTGAAATTCGCAGAAGCGAAAGAATAAAAGATAAGCCACTAGTACCTTATAAGCTTTTGAATAATTGTTTGCTATATTCTCAAACTATTTTTAATGGCATACCCAATACTTACAATGACTTAAAAGATAGAGACGACAGGCTAAAATAGGAACAAGCGATTAAAGAAGAGTTAGATGCTCATTTTATTAATGAAACTTGGACTCTTGTTGAGAAACCTAATAATAAAAACATTATAAACTGTAGATGGGTTTTTACAATAAAGAAAGATGAGTCGGGTAACCCTATCAAATATAAAGCTAGACTTGTTGCTTGTGGTTACTCACAACAATATTTGATTGATTATGACGAAACCTTTGCACCAGTAGCAAAGATAACTAGTTTCCGCTTTATTTTAGCCTTATCAAATCAATACGATCTTAAGATACACCAAATGGATGTAAAGACAGCGTTTTTAAATGGACATTTAGAAGATGAAATTTATATGTCCCTTCCCCAAGGTCTAGATTGTAAAAACAACAAAGTCTGTAAATTAAATAAATCAATTTACGGTCTTAAACAAGCTGCCAGATGTTGGTATAATACGTTTTGAGAAAATAGTAACAGCAGCTGGGTTTGTTAGTTGTGCTGTAGATCATTGCATTTATTTTCTTGATAAAGGAGACATAAATAAAAATATATATCTGTTATTATATGTGGATGATCTGGTCATAGCCACCTCAAATTTAGATACGATGTCCAGATTTAAGGACTATTTAAAAGGTAAACTTAGAATGACTGACTTGGGGGAAATCAAATATTTTATTGGGATAAAAATAAATAGATGTGAAGGTAAACTTGAATTAAGTCAAACTGCTTACATTCATAACGTCTTAAATAAATTTGGTATGAATGAATGTAATCCAGTTGGCACTCCACTTCCGAATAAACTAAATTATGAAGCCTTGAATCTAGATGAAACTTATAACGCACCATGTCGAGAGGTCATTGGATGTTTGATGTACATAATGCTCAGTACCCGACCTGACTTAAGTGCAGCCATTGGTATATTAAGTAGATATACAGTCAAGAATAATAAGGAACTATGGCAATGTCTTAAAAGGGTCATGAGATATCTGAAAGGTACTGTCAATTTGAGCTTATGTTTTATAAAAAGTGTTAATTACACAAATGTTTTTACTGGGTATGTGGATTCAGATTGGGCTGGTAGCGAGAACGATAGAAAGAGTACTACTGGTTATGCATTTAAAATGTTCGATTCATGTCTTATTTGCTGGAATACAAAAAAACAAAATTCTGTTGCAGCTTCATCAACTGAGGCCGAGTATATGGCATTATTTGAGGCAACAAGAGAGGCTATGTGGCTAAAGTCTTTAGCGCAAAATATAAAATTGCAATGTAATAAACCTATAAAGATTTTCGAGGACAACCAAGGTTGTATAAGCATTGCTAATAATCCCACATGCCACAAGAGAACGAAACATATTGATATTAAATACCATTTTTCTAGGGAACAAGTTGAACAAAAACTAATAACTATTGAGTATCTTCCTACAGAAAACCAACTGGCAGATATTTTGACGAAGCCCTTGCCTGGACCCCGATTCATCGCACTAAGAGATCAAATGGGTCTTAACTGATGTGGAGTTGGATTTGTATAATACAAATCTCCTTGCTTTGAATATATATATAATATTCATACATTCAAAAATTAATAATAATAATGAATATTTTTTGTTTTCTTATTTCTTTTATATACAGCTTATTTCACTTTATTCACATATGAGAAATTAATAGTTAATATTTTGTATTTTCCCAATTTAATTAATAATTACTACGTTAATATTGTAATACATTCAATTTAAGTTGTATTGGTCTGGTTGGGTTTTTTCTGAGTTTCCCCAACCCCTTGCAACAAATGTTGGACTAATTTTTGTAATACTCCCCAGAGTGCTCGACTTATCAAAATAGAAGTTTAATCATTGTATTTAGTTTATATTAAAGTATAATCTCTGTTTATTTTGAGGAGGTGTGTAAGAATATCCCTATTAAATGAGATGTACAAAATAAACATAGCTTGTGCGATAAATAATCGCATGGTTGCACTCTCTCATATTTCAGTTTCGATATGTCTACATGAGCTTACCATCTCTAGTTTTTTCTGCCCTTTTTTTTGATTTGAGAACGAAACAGATAAGTCGAGCTATAAAAGCTATATTAAATTAACAATATAAAAACCATAAAATCAAACGTGTCGTGTTTTTCATTGGGCTGGATTTCAACAGGAATGAACGAAAGAATTAAGAATATGACGGCGGTATTGCAAGAATCATATTATGTGTACAAAGAGTCTATCAACTTTTTTATGATAACCAAACAGCTAAGTAACATTATAGATGAATGCGAGAAAATTCAATATAGTCTCATAAGCCTCTTAATAGACATAAATCATGGCCGACTTAATACAAACATATTAAGACGTAGTCAGCTAAAAAGTTAAATTTCCAGAATAAAAGACAGTTTGTCTGAAAATTTAGTCTTGCCAGGGAAAAGAACAGGCACAGAATTAAAGGAGGTTTATACATTATTGACGGCTAGAGGTTTATTTGTGGATAAAAAATTAATAATTAATGCCAAAATACCATTGTTTGGTATACATGCTTCAGTACTTTATAAAATTATCCCAGTTCCGGTAAAATTGGACTACCGCATGATTACAGTGCACGTAGATTCTCAGTACTTAATTTATAATTTTGAGATCGATGCATATCATCTTATGGCAGAATCTACTATTAGTAAATGTCAAAGGTGGCAGTCGAATAAAAGAGTTTGCGAGGGAAGTTGGCCTTGGAGTAGTGCTAACGACAATAGTTGTGAGATTAAACCTCTCAAACCAAATAAGGCAACGAACTGCAGGTATAAATCGATTGTTGAGAGTAAGTCATATTGGGTTGAGTTGGAAAAGAAAAGTAGTTGGCTTTTTAAAGTTCAAAACAATTCTAAGGCTAGAATTCAGTCTACCAATTCAAAAATAGAGATAATAGATTTACCTGAACAAGGAATAATGACTTTGAGGTCAGATTGTACTGCTCGAACTGATGATAAAATATTAGTTGCTCAACACAGTATTCAGTTAGAAGATCAGGGAACATTAGCGTTGTCTTACATTGGGGAAGTTAACGAGATACCCAAGATTATTTGGAACCCGCTCGACATGCCATTAATCAACCATACGGACGAAATCAATCGTTTGTCAAAGGAAATCAATACTTAAAAACTCACAAGCTAGAATTGAGGGAATTAGACTTTCACCATTTAACTGGACATGCATCCCTAATTCTAGCAATTGTAATAATAATTATATTAATTGTATATTTTTTAAGGAAAATAAAAATACGAAGGCAGTTACAAGCCATAGCATTACCCAGCGGTGTGCTTAATATATAAATTTGTAGATACAATAAATCAATGATATAAAAATATTTTATGTTAAAAAAATAAATAAATTCACTATAATGTTAAAACACAATAATTACAAGCCGTGAAGGGGTGTCAAAATTATTATGCAAAATAAAATATATCGAATTAATACAGTCCACTAATTTTGTATTGCAATATTTTTGAGAATAAATAAAATAAATTGTAATTAACACAGACACCTAATCTTGCCGGCCCTTGCCAGAATGTTCAGACGAACACTAATAAAAAGAAAACATAATACTTTATGAGCTCTGTGCATGTCATGTGTTAGTTGTAAATCGATCCAGAGCCATAAACTATGATCTGTAATTGTAGACCCTACAGGGGAGCGGTGCTAGCACTTGTAATCTGTAAGTGCAGGCCACTTGAGCCAAACCGAAGCTAATCACTTGAGATGCTTCTCACACTGCGCCAAAGGTTCCTGTGCGGGGGTCAAATGATAACTCTCCCGCGCAGGCAGACGCGGCCTCTGCGTAGGCCACAGATAAGACCAGAATAAGAATTTCATGTTAGTTTCCTAAGCAGGGACTTAGAAAATAAAATTCAGTTTTAATACAGAACTCAACGGAAAAGGTTGTTTTATTAATTCATCCCTTTCAGCCGGTGAGGGTGCCCAACTGCGGGAGAGGGCTGATCTTACCTGGTGAGATCCACCGCACAAGTGACTCTTCCCAGAAACCGGTCCTCCTCATATACCCCGTGGCCGCCATTAGTGTGCCCGTTCCTGAAGATCCCTTTATGTAGTGTGCCCGTTCTGCCCGGCGGTGTGGTTTATCGTGGTTTACTAAGGCGCGCCCGCGCATTCAAATTCAAATCTTATTTATTTAATAAATCAACAAACGAATACTTCAGTGTTATTTCTCCTTACAACTACAAAACGAATTATCCTAAATACTTCATGGCTTGTCTTTTATGGCTATTCCTATTTCCTAATCTTATATATTATTTCCATTCTTATGCGCCCCGGGCGTCATATAGTATAAAAGGTGGAATTTCGCCTTCCTCTGGTTCCGGATCAATGTTGCTCGAGCTGCTCAAAATGCGTGTGCGAGATATACGTTTTTCTTTTACTATGCCTATTTTTTGGCCGCTCTTTCGGGCTCTGGTGACTTGGGAGAGAGACTCCTTTTAACTGGGATAAATTTGGGTTTTACAGCTTGCCACTTGGGCTTCGCAATTTAGGCTCTAGTCACGTTGTCTACCTCCATGTTGTCGGTGCTGTCTTTGTTGCCCATGGCGACCGCATACACCAACGAGGGCAAATCGTTTGTAATGCATTCAATTTACTTACTGTAAGCCCTTTTCGAAAAGAAAAGTTCGGCGCTGAGGTAACGCCGAAATGTATATCAGCTCCCTGGTGGCGAGTTCTTTTTATAGCCGCTCTCTATCGGTCAGAGTCGGCAATAAGGTGTCGCCGAAAAAGTATGCAGCGATGTGATTTCGCCTGAAAGTATGCTTTTAATTTTTGAGTTGCCTTTGTTTTGAGCTTTGAGCTTTGAAAAAATTGTCCCGGCACTAAGCCCCCCTCCCACGGGGAAGCACGACACTATAATCAGTTGATTTGCTGACAGCAGGAAACCTCGGTA
The DNA here is from genome assembly GCF_018153835.1 of Drosophila eugracilis. Taxonomy (NCBI): domain Eukaryota; kingdom Metazoa; phylum Arthropoda; class Insecta; order Diptera; family Drosophilidae; genus Drosophila; species Drosophila eugracilis. The sequence goes on along the minus strand of NW_024572762.1, from coordinate 6,680 downwards.
CTACAAACAGCTGTTTGGCTGACAGCGTGTAAAAGAATTTAACTTTTGCAAATAAGAATGCGATAACCGTCTTTTGAACTTGGTGGGCGTAAGAGTGAGTGTGGCCGAAGACTGAATTTCAATTTTCTAGCTCCAATAGTTCCTGAGAATTAATCGATTTTAGTTTTTCGTGATTTGTGGGCGTTAGAATGAGCGTGTCAGGATGCGAAAATAAAATTACACTGCAAGCTCATCATGCTTAATCCTAACTTTGTATCTTTTATAGTTCCTGAGATCTCAGGACGGAGATCTACGGGCGGATGGACAGCCAGACGGACATGGCCCAATAGACTTCGCTATTGATACTGATCAAGAATATTTATACTTTATAGGGTCGGAAACGCTTCCTTCTACCTGTTACATACTTTTCAACGATTCTAGTATACTCTTTTACTCTACGAGTAACGAGTATAAAAACGTTCTAAGTCATAGAGGAAAAGAACAAAGAGAGAGCTTTGGCTCTCTCTAAGATCTTCATTGTTCATCCCCTTCCCACACACACACAATGTGTATGTGTACAACTATGACTTTTGGTATTCGCAACAACTTTATCGGAATCAACCAAACCTGTATCAGAACATATAATATCCTCATAATCAGTTAAAATCACCATATCTATCATTTTCGTTTTATAAATTTGACACTTATCAGCGTCTATCATTACGCCAAAGCCTGTAGCGTGTATCGTTCGAGTGAAGTGTTGTGAATCGAGGGATCTGTACTTGCACGGTATAGGGTCCGGGACTAACTCGTCGGCTTTGGGGGTGTTGTTCTTGCTTTATACAGACCCTGACACTATCTACACATTATTATTAACAGACCAAGAATTGAGCGTGCTCGCGACAAAATCATACGACAGTTAACTGAACCGGAAGAAATATAAATCAATTCGGAAAAAGTAGAATTTAAAGACTCAAGAAAGAAAAGGAAGGGAGAAATATTAACGCAGCGAAGACACGGATGTAATTGTGCTTGCATGTTGCCCACCCTACCACGACAGGACTGTCATGGTCGCCAATTAATGATTTCAGTGACAAAACGTCGTGTTCCGTTTGACTATATTTTATTGAATGTCTTGATATGAATATATTCTTAAAGCTAAGAGCTCGCGCTGCGCTGCCTACAAAAACATCAGCAGAGCGGCAGCAGCGGCTATGTATATAAGAATATTTTATGCTCACACATAAGGCGAGAGCGAGAGAGAGATCCATATGCACATTATATATATGCGTTGTCAAGCTAAGAGAAAGTGCTCACACTTGCACTTCCCACGTAACGGGCTCTGTGGCGCGTTTGGACCGATCGTATTTCTGTCGGCCAATTTGTGTTTACGCAAAACACAGTAGCACAATGTTGCCATTGGTACAGTATGTATTCGATACGATAATATGTGTATACTACACTCTACTGGTTGCTTAAGCCAACTAGTAAGCTTAGCCTAGCTAAGAAAGAGGTGCTGTATAAACCAATTGTGGTGCCCTCCATGATGAACTGCATCCAACTATGGGGCTTGGCTTCGGACTCTAACGTCATGAAAATACCAAGGGTTCAAAACCGGGTGTTGCGCATGATTGCAAATGCCCCTTGGTACGTTAGAAACAAAGCCCTAGAAGATGACCTCCACATTCTCTCTATTAGGAAACAGATAAGCAGGCACTCGAGTCGATACAACGATCGTCTCACAGCTCACACCAACCACTTAGCTTCTTCACTGGCTAATGCAACTATCAGAAGACACCTAAAGAGAAGGCATCCAGCCGATCTCTGGACAAGAGGACGCCAAATTTCTCGAGTCCTAAAGCAGTAATCTAGCATTTGTATTAATAGTATTAATATTTAGCATTGATCTCTAGTTATATAGTTATATTCCAGCTATGTCTTTATGTTATGTGTTCATTATTGTTCTCAACGTATTATAGCCATTAAGTTGGGTGATTGACGTTTAATAAATGTATTTATTGTAATACCAAAAAAAAAAAAATATTTGTTACATAATATTTTTTTTCTTTAATTTTAGGCTTTGTAAGATTCGGGACACGTGTTTATTGCATGGACCTTTCATATAGGATATAGGAAATAAAAAAAATTTAATTTTAGACTCACGGCAATTTTTGCATCGACGAAAGATTGATCTCCTGATGCAGGTGAGTTGGAAAAAAATGTATGGCGTTTTCCACCATAAGGTTAAGTTAAACTTAAGAACACTCGATATTTTGGAAAACGATTTTAAAAAGAAAAAAAGATTTGTAGAGATAGGGTCAGCAGTCTCAGCTTGATTAGGTGCTGATAAATCTAATGATTCTGACTCTTCTCCAGTTTCTATTGCCAACGGTCTGTTTAGGATAGTTGGTACTGAAATTGTTAGATCGTACCTTTGCTTTATAGCTATTAGGCTGTCCCTTAATTTATTTAGATACCTTGATACCTGAGACCAATGGGCTCTGTCTAGCCTGTCTCCCTGATCATGTATTAGTTTACGCGCTGTATTGAAACGGTTTACTAATATTCTTGCCATTATATCCCGATTTTTTAGACGAGCAAAATTATTATTTAAATTTCAATAGTATCTGTAATAAACTAATTAATATTTGCTTCCTTAAATTTTAAAATTTTCATGGATGTTTACCCCGGGGGTTCACTGTAGTTGCAGGTTAAAGTTACTCGCAATTGATTGGGATTATTGCCTTGTTGCGGCTTTCCGTACTGCTAACTGGGCACAACCTTAAGATTGTGCCCCGAAAATATTTTTCTAAGACTTTTCCAATCCTTGCTGGCCGGGACACTCTCGTAGCCAGGACGACTCTCAGTTTTTCCTCCACAGTTGTCGGTTTAAGCTTTGACGTATGTTTCATTTAAAATTTACGTTATCGAATCACAATACTTGCCAGATGCACGGGTACCCAAGTTAAAACTTCGAACTTGTTTGGGACTGGGAACTTAGTGCGTGTGCATGCCACGACTGCTCGATCGAAAAGAAATAAAACAGAACCGGGAAATGTTGGCCTAGGCTACCAGCGGAAATGCAACGCAACTGGTAATCGTCATTATGGTAATTACGCTTACCAGGGCACCCCTGGTCCAGCTGTTCGTGACAGCCCTGGTCAGCTGGCACCTAACATCTGTAACCAACATCTGTTACCAACATCTGTTACCAACATCTGTGGTGTGAAACCATGCCTATCAGCGCTACTCTAATACAGCTGATTACTATCGCTACGGTCAGTTGGCCTCTCTAACCAAAAAAATACTAAGTAAGCCGGGCTTACTATGCCGGTATGTCGGTGTCGATCTGGCAGTATACGGAGCAAAGGAAGATTGAGCCAAAACTCCCTTTAACGCTCACGCATACGCCATAGTCAGTGGTAAGGGTCTCTATTGGCATGCAGATGACATCCTGGTAATCCACGAGGATGGTTGCCTTGCCTCTCGGCGTATATTTTCATTCCTTTCTCCAGCTCATCACTCGTCCCGCTACCAGCGTACGGCTTCTGCAAACAGACATCCAGACTCCCTGCGAGCTCGATAGTCGCAGCCCGACCCCGACCACAGTTTGCTTTTATGAATCTAAACATAAATGTCTAGAGTTCCCCTCGCTAGCACTTCCGCTTACACCGGGCAGCTCGGGGACAGCATGGTGCGAAGGGTGCCCGTAGAACCGGCAGTTCCGGAAGTCCACCGGATTGGTGCAACCTCGCGCGCTGTGGCCGGACTGTCCGCATTGCCTGCAGACGTTGTCCTTCTGTTTGCACTATGCCACCTTGTGGTTGAACCAAACACACCTGTGGCACGCGTACATTCGCACAAGGGACCTGCACCACGCAGTGACGGTTATAATATATTATATATACGAATTGGAAAAACTTTGATACTTATAAACCATATTGACCATATTAAAATGTTTTGAATTTGATATTTATTCATATGTATTTTTTTCATTATACATTTAAATTCTCAAAAGAAGAGGAATATATATATATCAGAATCTGAATCGATATCAGAATCAATATGATCGTCGTAGCTCAGCGAAAAGAGCAATCCCTTCTGACGGCAGCTTGTCCTTATATGTTTTAAGCTTTTTATTTGAATAAAGGCTCGGTATTAAGGGATCCGAAGTATCCATAGCTCGGTGAAATATGTCCTCTCTATTATTAATACGACTATTTTTTCGTGTGCGAGATATTCTGTCGCGTTTATAACATTTGTTTCGAGCCTCGGCGGCAGAGGAAGAAATTATTTGTGATTCATGGACCAATCTTGGATCTTGTGAATGGTCGGTGACATTGGGTACCACGGATACTTTTCCATATATAAAGAAGCAGTTTCATTACAAAAATTTTTACGGATTTATTTCAAACTCAAAAGAAATGACAATTAAAATTAATTTTAAGCATTTAAAAATTTTTAAATCAAATTGTTATTTGTTATTTGCAAACGCCCTTCTAGGAGTATTGCCATTATTAGTATTATCGCTTTCGTTTTGTTTTGGTCGATCTAGGTGCAGTATCCTTCCTGAACCATCAACCATTTTAATTGATATAAAAGACGTAATAAATAAGTATTGGCCATTTGTTTCTCGCTCGCTACTTAAAAATCTCGGTCTGTATAAGCTTTGCCCAGACGATCCGTCAAAACCTTAGCTTGCAATCAAATAAACTTCATTTATTTCTTGAAATTGAATAGATACTTCTTTTTGCAATGTTATGATCCTTTTTGCAGTGTGATTTAGCAAATTTTGCAATGAAGCTTGGGCCATGGTGCAGCTTAGCTTTGTAAACTTTATCATTACTTGGCAATATATCACAGCCTTTTTTACGTATTAAAGCCCTAATGTTGTTGTACAGAGGAATTCTCCAGTAAAAATGCTAAAGCGTCATCTTCAGAAATAGGCTCGGGCTTTGGTACGTTATCATTTGGGTATATTTTCCTTCAAAAACGAATCAGTCATTTAATATTCTTCGAATTTGTTGGCAGCTGCATGAGTAAGTAAATAAGTATTATTATCTTGATTAGTGGCGAGTTCGGAAGCTAGTTTGCGCTTCAAACGTATGCCGCCTTCATCATAAGTTAAGCGTTGCCGACCTTTTGAACATTTTACTAATTCGACTCCGTTTTGCGACCACCTTGAATCCAAATCGCAAGCAATTCGTCGTGACTGAATTCGAACGTGTCTGCAACATCATCTAATATTTAACAAATGCGCAAAAAGGCGCAATAACTAAATAATGCTAAGCACATATTATTGAACATAAATGCATTATTAATACTGCCAACTTTTACTCCACAAGGCACATGGTTTATAGGTGAGTTTTCCTAAAAAACACCATGACAATAACACGTTAATCCGAAGACATAAGATAACATAACACAAACATTGATGTACATATTAAAATCTGCATACCTTTATTGGTATAAATTAATGTTTGTTAACAACGGGAAAAGGTTTAAACTTTAATGCAAAAAACTAGTTTAGCAGCGACAAAAGAACACGAAAATAATGCAGACTTTCATCAGCTGACTTGAGGGGCAAGTTTATTACAGCATCCTTCCACGCCCACTTTAACGCCCACAAATCGCGAAAAACTAAAATCGCTAAAATCTCGGGAACTATTAGAGCTAGAAAGTTGAAATTCAGTATGTATGTAAGGTGGCATGGGTACAATCACCTCACAAGTTGGCACACCCATCCTTGACACAAACCACCCATCATTCCCACCCTTTGCTAATATGCTAAACTTGGACAGATGAGAAGTTTGCAGCGCCGAAGAAGATAAGAGAAGGAGAGTCGAGAAATAGGCAAAAAATGCAAGTCGAAGAAGCCAGTCGCAGAAGTCGTAATAAAGTTGAAAGTTGTCAAAAGTAGTCGCGAATTTCTGTCGGTCATTGGAAATCTGTATTAACATTCATTTACCTGTTCGGCTATATACTTAATCGTATTCATATTAAATAAACCTATAATCTTATAATAAATCTTACATGTATAAACTTTGGATGCCAGCGCATCTTTTAGTGGTACTATTATCTTGCCACACCCACCCATACGCCCACCAAGCTTAAAAGACAGTTTTCGCATTTTCAAAAAAACCTGATATCTCGGTAACTATAAGTGATAGAAAGTTCGGATTACGCATGTTGATTCTTATGATGCCCCAAATGCGAATTGTTTTTTTTTCATCTAGCCACGCCCACCCTAACGCCCACAAAACCCGAAAAACCAAAAATGCAAAAATTTCGGGAACTAAAAGAGCTAGAAAGTTAGGCTTAAGAATACGTATTTTAGAGATGCCACTGCAACTTTCCACCGGTTTTTATTAGGCCACGCCCACTCTAACGCCTACAAACCGCGGAACACTGTGGCGTCTATAATAATATTATGAATGCTTTCGTTTGACCTTGTGTAAGTTATTTCTGTTAATATCTATCGATTTACCAAAGAGTTTTCAAATCGGAACATTATTTCGCTCCTTATAAGAAATTTAGGTTATAAGGCCTCACATGGGCAGTGACGTCAATATCAGTTACTGGGCTTGCTTTCTCCGACAATAGGTGGCGCTTGGGTAATTTCAGCTAGTAAAATGAATATTTTAAAATTGTGTAAAACAGTAACGGGTATCTTATAGTCGCGGCACTCGACTATAGCGTTT
>NW_024572761.1:0-7130 GCF_018153835.1 Drosophila eugracilis | reverse complement strand
TTTTTCAAACACTTCGGGGAATATTGTCAACAGACTAATGCGGACGGTAAGATGATAGTTCTGATTCGGTCTTATTTGGGCTTGAGAGGATCATGATGACTTCTGCATTATTTCCACTTGGATTTGGGAAAATGGTCTAACCTGAGCATGGCAGTTAAACACCAGCGTAAGAAACCGTAGGGCAATAATGGTAGAGTTTTTTGAGAGGATGCCGTCTATCTTGTCCGGGCCTGGTGATTTTTATTACTCAAGCATTTCCATTCTTTTCCAGCTGACTCCCGGTCAAACGGATCTTTAAATTACGTAAGCTCATTCGATAGAAGTGACCCTAGAAAGTTTTCTACTTCAGCTCCAAGCCAGGATCGAAATGTCGAACAGGGCTGGAACAGTGCAGAGGTGGTGTGCAAAGAAATGCCTCAGTTTGTTCATCACGGATCTTTACACCAAGTCCCATTGTTTTTGCGGATGATTGTGTTTCTTTGCATGGTACTTCTCTCCAAATAAGTGGTCTCCTTGGAAGATTAAACTCTTTGTTCCAGAATTGTGGTCTGTATCTCTCAGATATGCCGCTAGAGATTCATTTCAGGGTTAGACAACAATTGTTTAAGCTCAGATGCCGCTCTATTATATAATCTTTTGTCAGCAGTGAGAGCTGAGTTTCTTGCCAACGTTTCCCAGGGTCCCTTTTGAGTCATTGAATCTTTTCCCGAATTTCCGGTTGAAAGACACAATTGGTTTGGATTGCTGGTTTCTTGGCCAGATTCGTATTTAAGTAGTTCTCGCTTTGTGAATTGCAGTTGGGAAAACTCCAGCATACCCTATGTCCTCTCCTGTATTTAGAAACGTCTACGTTTATGGCTTCTTCAGGTAACTTTAAAACGCTGAGAGTGCCTGTAGTGGAAGCAGAGATGACTCTGTGGGGTTTGTCGAGCATGGAGCTATTGTGCTTATGAGTGTCGCTATTATCGGCGAGTGATCCCAGTTAGGACCAAAAACTTTCCATTATGCGCATGTGCGGTTTGAGGGACACCAGAAAAAAACTACGAAGTCAATCAAGTCTGGAGGCTCTTTTCGCATATCCGTTGGGCACAGTACTGTAGGCTTGGACCACTAGACAGAGTGGATATACTGTTTCGTATGCATTTGTACAACTCGGATCCCTTTTAAGTTAGTATGAGTCTGGAGTCCCAGTATGGGTGTTTGGTATTGAAGTCGCCTCCAAACCAATAAACTTTGTAACCCCAGTCCTTGAAAAAGTTTCTTCAAATCGAGCTCTTTATTGTGAATCTGGTGGGAGGTAAATTACCGATATTGAAACATCTGGGTGCATGCATTTAACTCAGAATTAAGAGTCTGCAGAATTTTTCTCCCTGATGTCTAAGTTCATGATTTTAAATTTTAGAATCTCTTCTTAACAATACATTACAGGGTGCCTCCATGGGGGCTCTATTTGATCGGATGATCGCTCTTTTATTGTGTCATATCCGACTTACTCTAAAAACGATTTACTGAGAAATGTGTTTTTGAAAAACAAGCGTGGATGTCGATTGAATTTGTTTTCAAAACATAATGATATTTCATTGACATGGTTGGAAAGCCCATTGGCGTTCCAGATTCCTAAGTTTAGACTCATTTTGTATAATTTATTAATCCAGTAACATCATCATGTTAAGTAAATTATTTGGAAGCTCAAATTGTTTCTCAAGAGACGTTCTTATTCTTTCTTAAAGAGGTATTCGTACTAGTAGTATTATTTCCGCAGCAACTTAAGTGAAGATTGATAGGTTTTAGGAGGTTGTTGGGTCGAGCAATATAGGGTGTTTGAGATGTTACTCAGAGACTTAGCATGGTCCCTGAGTGCATCTGCTTTTCCAGCCGTAGTTAATTTTTTTGATATGAGCCCTTGCTAGACCCTTACAATCCTTAGGTAACTACAGCAGCGTGGATTTTCACGGTGCAGTACGCAACACGGTTTGCCGGTTGTTCTTTATCTTGAACATAGGTTTGCGGGACTGCTAGAGAGCACTTATACGCAGACCTGACGAGCTTTGGGATAATAGGATTTTGAGACCCCGAATTCTGACAACGGCAGGCAACTCGAACAACGTCTCGTTTCACGAGGGGTCTCCATTAGGACACCCGCGTTGATCACCGTGCTCACTCTCTCGTATATATCTTTGTTATTGTGGGCTCCGGGCGTCAAGAAAGAATAGATTTAAGGGCCCCTTTTGTTCCACGTCTTTTAATGTTATTTTCAGACTGAGTGACCCTGGGACCCACGTCTCGTTTAATGTCCTCAAGATCCGTAGAGAGAAGTGCAAATTCTTTGAGTAACGACCCTAAATGCTCTTCTTCATGCTTTTAAGCTGGTATAGTAAGGAACCTTAACAAAATCACTGGCAAGACTTTTAATAAGGGACCTATATTCATCAATTGATCATCTAACTATAATTCTCATTTGTCCATCTCGTTGAGTTTTTTTATAATTGGAAATTTTCTTTTTTTAATTTTTCCTTCTCGAGGTAGGCTAGTAAATACTACGTGTATCGCCAACATCTCCGGATAAGAAGATGGGAGGCGGCTTTAGTGGTTTAGTTCAATGTTAGGTTTCAGTTATCATGTCCAGGGCTTCGTTTTCGTCTGCATCGTTACCTTTTTCAGCTGTTGAGCGTTCCGCTAAGATAGAAAATTTACTGGAGCTAATGCTGGGTTCGGTGTCCAGGGCAAGTTTTTCTTTAGGAGAATCGAGTGAACTTTGATTTTGTCTCTTTATTCCCTTTGGCTTAGGGTTTTGGCTCTGCCAGCTCCAAACTGGAGGTATCAAACGTCTTCATCGCTCATGTTGACAACAACACTTTTATGGTGCTTATCAGATAACACCGTTAAGTGTTTTTTATCCCTTTTTTTTTCGTTTCTTGTTTCCTGGCTTTTAAGCTTCCGCGTAGAATTCAGGGCACGTCTTGACTGGAGAGTATTCGATCCCGACTGATATAAAAATATAAAAATATAAAATATAAAAATATAAAATATAAAATAAAATAAAAATATAAAATATAAAATATAAAAATATAAAAATATAAAATATAAAAATATAAAATATAAAACATAAAATATAAAATATAAAAATATAAAATATAAAATATAAAAATATAAAAACATAAAAACATAAAAATAAAAATAAAAATATAAAACATAAAAACAAAAACATAAAAACATAAAACATAAAACATAAAAATATAAACATAAAACATAAAACATAAAAATAAAAATATAAAACATAAAAACATAAAAACATAAAAAATATAAAAAACATAAAACATAAAAACATAAAAATATAAAAATATAAAACATAAAACATAAAAATATAAAACATAAAATATAAAATATAAAATATAAAACATAAAAATATAAAACATAAAAACATAAAAATATAAAAATATAAAAAATAAAACATAAAATATTAAATATAAAATATAAAATATAAAAATATAAAAGACCAATTATGATGGTACAAAATTAGACAATTCCTTAAGGTTTTAAATGCATGGCCCATAAACAACGCTTTTATGAGAATCGAGGAGGAGAGCACCTGTACCATCAAAAAAGTTCATGGTCACAAATTATGAGAATCGAGGAGGACAGCGCTGTACTATCAAAAAATAAGATTGCAAGCGCTGGATGAACTTTTAGCGTGGTAAGCGACTATGGGCGTTGAGTGGGAGTGGCATAGCTTTTACACTGTGCGAAATATCTTGAATTTTGCAAGTTAAATACGATTGTTCCTAAGGAGAGCTATAGGATATAAACGTCCGATAAGGTCGATTTTCAAACTTTGATCTGCGTACACATGTTGTAGGATGACTGTGAAAGTTTTAAGTCGCTAGCTTTTAAACTGAGCTCGAAAACGGTATTGAAACAGACGGACAAGCGGACAAACAAACTTCTGACCAAAATTTAATAGCCTCTGCAAGGGTATATATAAATGCATGGCCCATACACAACGCTTTTATGAGAATCGAGGAGGAGAGCACCTGTACCATCAAAAAAGTTCATGGTCACAAATTATGAGAATCGAGGAGGACAGCGCTGTACTATCAAAAAATAAGATTGCAAGCGCTGGATGAACTTTAGCGTGGTAAGCGACTATGGGCGTTGAGTGGAGTGGCATAGCTTTTACACTGTGCGAAATATCTTGAATTTTGCAAGTTAAACTGATTGTTCCTATGAGAGCTATAGGATATAAACGTCCGATAAGGTCGATTTTCAAACTTGATCTGCGTACACATGTTGTAGGATGACTGTGAAAGTTTTAAGTCGCTAGCTTTTAAACTAAGCCAAACGGTATGAAACAGGACAGAAACAAACTTATCAAAATTATAAAACATAAAAAATAAAAATATAAAATATAAAATATAAACATAAAATATAAAATATAAAATATAAAATAAAATAAAAATATAAAAATATAAAACATAAAACATAAACATAAAAATATAAAACATAAAAACATAAAATATAAAATATAAAATATAAAATAAAAACATAAAAATAAAAACATAAACATAAAAATATAAAAACATAAAAATATAAAACATAAAAAACATAAAATATAAAATATAAAACATAAAAACATAAAAATAAAACATAAAAATAAAAATATAAAACATAAAAATATAAAATAAAAATATAAAATAAAAACATAAAATATAAAACATAAAAACATAAAATATAAAATATAAAAACATAAAAAACATAAACATAAAAACATAAAAATAAAACATAAAACATAAAATAACATAAAATAAAACATAAAATATAAAACATAAAATATAAAAACATAAAACATAAAAACATAAAAATATAAAACATAAAAATAAAATAAAAATATAAAATATAAAATATAAAATATAAAATATAAAAATAAAACATAAAATATAAAACATAAAATATAAAAAAAAAACATAAAAATAAAAAATAAAAACATAAAAACATAAAAATATAAAAATATAAAATATAAAAACATAAAATAAAAATAAAAACATAAAAACATAAAATATAAAATATAAAATATAAAACATAAAACATAAAAATATAAAAACATAAAATATAAAAATATAAAATATAAAACATAAAAACATAAAAACATAAAAATATAAAAATATAAAACATAAAAACATAAAACATAAAAATATAAAACATAAAATATAAAATATAAAAATAAAAAATAAAAATATAAAACAAAAATAAAACATAAAACATAAAAATAAAAAATATAAAATATAAAATATAAAAACATAAAAATATAAAACATAAAAACATAAAATATAAAACATAAAACATAAAAATATAAAAACATAAAACAAAACATAAAAACATAAAAATATAAAAATATAAAAAACATAAAACATAAAACATAAAATATAAAATATAAAACATAAAATAAAAACATAAAAATAAAATATAAAACATAAAAACATAAAACATAAACATAAAACATAAAAATAAAAACATAAAAATATAAAACATAAAAATAAAACATAAAAATATAAAACATAAAATATAAAATATAAAAATAAAAACATAAAACATAAAACATAAAATATAAAAACAAAAACATAAAAACATAAAAATAAAACATAAAATATAAAAATATAAAATATAAAACATAAAATATAAACATAAAATACAAAAATAAAAAAAAAACAAAAATATAAACATAAAAACATAAAATATAAAATATAAAAACATAAAATATAAAAATATAAAAATACAAAATATAAAATATAAAATAAAAATATAAAAATATAAAACATAAAATATAAAAATATAAAACATAAAAATATAAAAATATAAAAAATAAAAAAATAAAAAAAAATAAAAACATAAAAATAAAAACATAAAAATATAAAAATATAAAATATAAAACATAAAACATAAAAAACATAAAATATAAAATATAAACATAAAAATATAAAATATAAAACATAAACATAAAACATAAAAACATAAAAATTAAAACATAAAACATAAAAATATAAAAAATATAAAAATATAAAAATATAAAAAATAAAAAACATAAAAATAAAAAATAAAAAATATAAATATAAAAACATAAAATATAAAAACATAAAAATAAACATAAAACATAAACATAAAACATAAAACATAAAAATATAAAAATATAAAACATAAAAAAAAATAATAAACATAAAACATAAAATATAAAATTAAAAACATAAAATATAAAAATAAAAATAAAATATAAAATATAAAAATATAAAAATATAAAACATAAAAATAAAACATAAAAATATAAAACATAAAATATAAAATAAACATAAAAACATAAAATATAAACATAAATAAAAACATAAAATAAAAACATAAACATAAAAATATAAACATAAAAACATAAAACATAAAAATAAAATATAAAACATAAAATATAAAAACATAAAATATAAAACATAAAAATAAAAACATAAAATATAAATATAAAACATAAAATATAAAAACATAAAAATAAAAAATATAAATATAAAATTACAAAAAAAACATAAAATATAAAAACATAAAATATAAAACATAAAATTATAAAAATAAAAATATAAAATATATAAAATATAAAATATAAAATATAAAATATAAATATAAAAATAAAAATAAAAACATAAAAATATAAAAATAAAAAAAATATAAAACATAAAATCATAAAATACAAAAATATAAACATAAAATATAAAAACATAAAACATAAAATTTAAAATATAAAAAGTATAAAAATATAAAACATAAACATAAAAATTATAAAACATAAAACATAAAATATAAAAATATAAAGATAAAAACATAAAAACATAAATATAAAAATATAAAAACATAAAATATAAAAATTAAAAACATAAAAATATAAAAATAAAAATATAAAACATAAAATAAAAAATAAAACATAAAAATATAAAATAAAAATAAAAATATAAAATATAAAATATAAAACATAAAACATAAAAACATAAAACATAAAAATGAAAAATATAAAAACATAAAATATAAAACATAATAAAACATAAAAAATAAAACATAAAATATAAAATATAAAATATAAAAATATAATAAAATATAAAATATAA